>NW_004797442.1:1166074-1170411 GCF_000002075.1 Aplysia californica
TCAAGTATACCCCCAAAAAAAAAACAACACCCAACAACAACAAAAAACAACAACAACATAACTGTTCTCCCTATCTGTCCTCCTTCTCTTGTGTGTTTGTTACTCTCTTGTAAAATCCCGAAACTTCGGCACACATTTACCTAATTGTTCTGCAAGTGCCGTAAAACTCTGACTTAAACAAAATCAATCCTAACCTTAACCTGAATCCTAAACTGTGGTTGGACTAGCTTTAGTGCTAGGGTTAGGTTGTAGGCAAGTAAATTTGCAAAGTCGAGACAATTTCCAGACTGGAGTGGTGGAAGTGATAAACCGTGAAAATATTCCAAAACCATCACGGCAGACCGCCAAGTGGACCTGCACCCAATATAGTTAGGCAACGAGGTGAAATCAGGCGCTCGTCAAAATAATGAAAATGGAGAAACTGGTATTTTTCCGCAGGCTTGGGAATTTTTATAGAATTTTTTTTTTTCGGATAAACACCTTTTATACCCATTAAAAATACATTTCCGTGTGGATTTTACTGGAAAACTTTGATTAACTGCAGTTTCCACTGGCTCTCAAACTAAGGAAATAACAAGATTTTGGCCACCATTTATTGTCTAATTTTACCCCTGAAACCAGGCGACTCCCACCTTTTCCAATCGCCAATATCTCGACTTTTATCTTGATAAAAGGGGGTTTTTTTCATCATCAAAAGCAAGGCAAATAAACAAACTTTAAGATGATAGCAATAACTCCATATGCCCAAAAAAATAAAATTGACGAGCCTCTGATTCCACCACGTCATGACACACTTGCAACTCTTGTACATTTCAAGCAATCAGCAGACAGACGGGAAGCGACCATCTGTGTTTATTGACCCACCGATATCTCTTGCTGGTATCACGTCGGACGACTGTGGAATGACCCCAGTTATCACCCTTAGTGAACTGTTCTTGAACTTTGGGGTTGTTCGGAGAGTTGTCAAGGTTCCCCATGCATTAGAAGTAAGCCGTCGCATGCAGAAGACCTAAAATCGACCCCCATTCGGGAATAATTGTTGTCCAGTATTCTGCCATGAAGGTGTATCCCTGTCATCCCGGATTGGCACTATCAGGCATGATGGAAACCCACCTCTTAAATTATTAATTATCTGTATCAATGGGGGAGTAAAAACTTACATTAATAAAGAAGATGGCCGTTAAATCAATGACAGTTTTCACTTGGGCGTTGAGCCCGTACCATAGCCGTTGTCAGGGGCGAAGCTGACTTGCTTGAGAGGGTAATCAAAGTGAGATGGGACCAGATAGGGCCTGGAGATATACACAAGAATCTTACTCGAAGCGGTAACACTGAGTTGTGAATGAAAACAATAAATCCTGAATTCATGTTGTATGCATATTCAACCGCTGAAATAACCAGGAAAGTATCTCATGAAATATTTATTCCAACAAACATTAAATTTATCTTTAGATGTGAATACAAAAAAACAAAGCAAAGAAGCAGAGATGTCAGTTCTACATGTAACACCTGTGAGTCTAAACTCTTTGATAGAATCTGACAATTATTACTTTTTAAAATTCATATTTGGCTCTTTTTTAAATTCATATTTGGCTGTTTTTGTAGCGCGTTTCGCGGCCAGGAGCCTGTGTCATAATCGAGGTCACGAACTGATTATAGGATGGTTAAAAGTTGAAGAAAAAAAAAACAAGAACTCGCAGCAGTCAAAATATTATTAGCAATTAGTTCCCCTCACATCTGTGAGGTAGACTTGACCGGTTTAATAGTTAGCTTACAATAATCAGTGCTGTGACTGCTTATAACTGGTTCGAAAGAGGTGAACAGGGTATATGTGGTAATGAAACAGCTTTGAGCGCTGTACACATGTTCCCTTCAACTCTTTTGGTAGACTCTTCCAGCCTCACTCTCAGCTTACTTAATCAAAGCTTGCGACAGCTTATGGAGTGGCCGGACAGGGGTGAACAGGCTATTTCTGTGGCAATGAAACCGTTTTGAATGTTAGGCATACTGTTCATTGGTGATTATGATCGTCTTTTTACATAATTTAATTTATGAGGTTTACGTCTCTGGGTGAATTTAACTGCGACAATGTTTCAAAATTAGGAGGGGAAGTAGTGATTATTTGATTATATAGACGCTTCGCCACTGGCCGTGTGTGTGTGTGTGTGTGTGTGTGTGTGTGTTTGTGTGTGTGTGAGTGTGTGTGTGTGTGTGTGTGTGTGTGTGTTATGCCTACACACGCACCACACACTGTGGACTAAATTCTAATCCTAGTTGCTCACATGATGACCGACATCTTTATAGGCAGGTGGCTCAAAACTATGCGTCAGCGGGGAAGAAAACAAATACTTTTAGTTCTCAAATAATATCTGGGTGAACCAACAATAACTGCACACATTTCGAGAAATCTGATCATGTGGGGGTGTGACATCTCGCGTGTGGGTTAATGGGGCGAAGTGTGAATCAGTGCAGAATCTCAAATAAACAGAATAAGGCTGGCGTCGGACAACCCATATGCCATACATCATACACCATACAGCATACCCCATACCGCGGTTGTCTAACTGACCATATACAATAGACCATGCACCATATACCATACATACTCGTGATTTTATTTGATTAAACAGATCGGTTTATTCCATGGCAACTCACCGAAATCTGGAATGACAATGTTCTTATTGACTTGCACCCTTGTTTTTTCCTTCAAAACTCGGTTTTTGTAATCAGGATGTCTATGATCGTATAAAGAAGGATGTTGGCGAACAAGACCACGCAGGATGACTTTCAAATCCTCTTCACTCTGATCGGTTGTGCTGCTTTGGTCACTCGTTGTCACGTCAGTGGTTAGCCATCCCAGGAGAGAAGAAAACTGGCGATAAAAACAGTGCCAATCAACGTTATATGTTTAAGTGTATGGCCATAAAACAAACAAAAATGGAACATGCACATTCATGTCCGTGGTGTATGGTGTATGTTGTATGGTGTATAATGGTGCATGTTGTATGGTGTATGGTGTATGTTGTATGAGCATGTTGTAACGTGAATGGTGTATGATGTATGTTGTACGGTGTATGGCCAGTGAGACTGGCACAAGTTATTACCGTGTGTTCATTTCGTGTATGGCGTATGGTGTATATTGTATGTTGTATGGCGTATGGTGTATGGTGTATGGTGTGTGTTGTATGGCGTATGGTGTATGGTGTATGGTGTGTGTTGTATGTGTATGGTGTATGGTGTGTGTTGTATGTGTATGTTGTATGTTGTATGGTGTATGGTGTATGGTGTATGGTGTATGGTGTATGTGTATGGTGTATGATGTATGTTGTACGGTGTATGTTGTATGGTGCATGTTGTATGTTGTATGAGGTATGGTGTATGGTGTATGGTTAGTCCGTCGCCAGTCTAAAGTAAAACCACTGGGCTATTAATTTTCGAGCTTGCCGAAAATTTTGAATGCGCAAAGAGCATAGTCTTGTTATGTTTTTGTTTTGATTTTTAGTATGCAGGTTCATGCACTGTCTTGGTCGGTGTTCTTTGATTGTTGTTTCTTTTAAATTTAAAAAGAAACTGTGGAGCAAAGCGTGTGCATCATGGATGCTCAAATGAAGGGCAAAACATCAGTCTCGCAAAAGTCGAGTGCTTTCAGAATACCCCCCCCCCCCGTCCCTTCCACCCCTCTCCCTTCCACCCCTTTTCCTTTTATATGGGTCCAAATTTGATCAAATTGTGCTCTCCATAGTGAACCGGAAGTACGTCAGAGTGCACTGTTTTTTAAATAATTTTCTTAGAGCGAACGTCTATGGCAAAGAAGGTTTGCGTGTTACGGTGCAAAGGGAGCACCGATCGGCACTACGTAGCCACGTCAGAATTACAAGCTCTATATGCTCACCACCTAGTTGTGAGAAATTTCACGTCAAAGATTTTGAGTTTCACACCATGTCAAGCTATTTCGAATGCAATTTTTAAAATATCTTGATAACGACTGCAAATAATCTTACGATTTGGATAGAGCAGATAGAACATTTTGTTTCTGACCCCTAGGTCATAATAATTCAAATCAGCCAAAATGTCAGATAGAACTTTGTAATTCTAAGGTAACGACTAGTCTGTAGGAGTCCCAAGGTCATAAGGAGTGTCTGTTTCGCAATTTGCTGTGCAACACTAATGGGCTGTTGGCATGCGTGTAATTTCCACAACACTGACAGGGTGATCAGTGGTTGAAGCACATAGGCGACACGGCACGCAATCAGAGACATTATGCAAATTTTATGGACAGTGTGTGTGTGTGTGTGTGTGTGTGTGTGTGTGTGTGTGTGTGTGTGTGTGTGTGTGTG
>NW_004797442.1:1170774-1172586 GCF_000002075.1 Aplysia californica
CTCTCTCTCTCTCTCTCTCTCTCTCTCTCTCTCTGTCTCTCTCACTATCTCCCTGTCTCTCCCCACACCCACCCTCGCACACAAACACATACACACACACACACACAAACACACACACACACACACAATTACACACACACACACACACACACTTGTGGATGAATCGGTAAGTTGAAATTCTTTCACATTCAAATTATTATACTACTGTTTTCCCTTTCCGAATTAGGCAAGAATGTCCTGTCCCCCATATCAGGTCAAGATATCTCTTTTTGTTCTTTAAATGGTTCAGTCTTCCACGATGTACCATAGCTTAACTGTTCACGCCCGATGTACTTCGCTCACCATGGCCGGCTTTGTAGGGAATGACTTTTAACGAACAATATCGATTTGTGACAATTAAGAAGATATTCCCAATATTGTTAAAACTTTTTACACCATTAAAATAGTGAGAGATTAATCTTTATTTTCATATTATTATGTTTCTTGGTAATAGCGTTATGCTGATTAAAGTTATGACGATCTGAAGCCAGTGCTTGATTTTTGGCTTCCAAAGAAAAACGAAAAACATTTTATTAAAACAACTTCACAGCCCTCTTCGTTCGAAAGTCTGGTTTTTGCTTTTGGCTGGTTCGTCACGAGACAGACAGACAGAGAGACAGACAGACAGACAAACAGATAGATAGATAGACAGACAGACAGGCAGACAGACAGACTGAAAGACAGAAAGACAGACAGACACAAAACTATATAGACAGTCGTGAGCGCTGTAAAATACTAACCAAACAAAAGTGAAAAAAATAGAAAACGTAACAATGCTTTATTTTAGACGCAATCAAAATAATATGGCTCAGAACCAGCTAGCTTTCAACACGACATCATGTACCACTTTGCTGTCCTGGCATTGCAGACAGCCAGTTTGTCTCAGGGGAAATGAAAGGCCTGGTCACATGACGTACGTGCCACGACGCGATGGAATCAAGCTCCCGTTTAGTTTGGGGCATAATATGGACTTATTAGTATCATCTTAAGCCTGCTCATTTGCTCATCCATCTTGAACAGACGTCAAGATATTAGTTTTTGAAAGAGGTGGGGGTCGCCATTTGTAACAGGTAAAATAAGCGAGACGAGAATATGATTGCCCGAATTTGGTCATTTCCACGTCCAATCCTTGAATGTCCTTGGAAACTGTAAACTTACAAGATTCGTCTTTGATCAATGGTTTTCTGTTGTTGTTTTGTTTCGTTTTTAAATAATGAAATTCACACAGAAATTGGTATGAAAGCATTGGGCCAAGGGAAAAAAGATACAATTTGATAAAAATTGCCCTTTGGACGGGGAAAAAGTGTTGATTTCTTCGATTTCATTATTTTGACGAGCGCCTATTTTCACCATGATGCCTCACATATTTCTGTATGTACATGGAGTCTCCCTCCCTGTGATAACTTCATTAACCTGCCATATATTCATATTATGGATAATTACCCTCTGGGTTGCAGAAAAAAATCAAGTAAATTCAAAAGAACTCCCCCCCCCCACAGAGACAAAAAAACCCAAACAAACAAAAAAGCAAACAACAACCAACTAACAAACAAATAAATCCACGCACAAACAAACAAACAAACAAACAGACAAACAAAGCAAAGCAAAGCAAAAACAAAATCTCCAGATAGTAGGACAAAACAGCCTTGTAATGAGCCTTTTTGATAGTGCTAGAGCAGCCGTGGACGTGTGTGTCCACACAGTCTGTCGCTAATTGAAACACACATACAGACACACAACACACACACACACACACACACACACACACACACT
>NW_004797442.1:1174256-1176617 GCF_000002075.1 Aplysia californica
CCCGAAAAAAATGCATTTCTTTAAACACACCACAAGCCTTCACTTACTCAAATTAAAATGTACTACTCACTTTTTTATCACTCCTCCGGCCACACTTATCATATTATATACGTAATACTGAGCGTCAATGATAAAACTATCACTTACAATTTTAGGATTCAGTTTCCGTTACATTAATGAGAGAGGTTCAAATTTTTTAGCATGATGTTAAATTAAAATGTTTCTAACAGTTTTGTCAAGCAATTGTGAAAATCCATCATCAGTTTCATATTTTACACGCCTTTGAAATGACCCTCTTTGCACATATCATTATTATGAAGTTGCAGGTTTGACATATTATAATGGCGTTCCAAATCAATAGTACAACAACGTTGGAGTTCATAATCACAGTTATATTACGCAACGCATTCTTGGCCCCGCCACCACGTAGGCTACTGTTAATTAAGCTAGCTATCCCGTTCTGCAGGGTGTTGTTCCATTCGTTTATGAGTGTTTGGGACAACTCATGATTATTTCCAGGCCTTGGGTTGAGCCCTGAGAGTACACGTCGAAGCTGGTCCTAAAAATGTTCTTTTGGGTTTAGACCTGATGATTTGCTTACTCTCTCGTAACACTTCTAATCTTCTGGCGCTCATATGACCTTATGCAGTTGCAAAAACTAAAAAGATATGGTGAAAACGTGGCCACAGCAGTCTCTGAATGTCGGCAGCGTCCAGAAAAATGTTTTTGACCGTAACCATCGCTACCTGAGAATTACAAATTTCTATCTTATATTTTTGGGCCGTTTTGAGTTACTACTAAGGCCTTGGGGTTGGAAACCAAATGTTCTATCTGCTCTATCTAAATCGGACAATTATTCTGAGTCGTTATCAAGTTGTTCAAAGAAGTGTATTCGAAAAAGCTTGATATTTCAAAACTCAACGTTTTTTTACGTTAAATTTCTCAAAACTATATTTAGATCATATAGAACTTGATAATTTTGGGCTTGCGAGTTGCTGTGTGCAGCCTGGCACTGTCTAGCTGCAGCAGCGGTAGATCTCCCTGGTCATTCATCAAGGGTACCAGGGTGGGGCGTAGGTGGTATCAATAAACCGTTGAGTTGTCATAGTATAGACTGTCACGATTAATGGTGTGAGATGTCTTAGATTTAATGACAATATTTCACCCCACATAATTACACTGGGGCCTTCCATTTGATCTCTCTCGACAAAGACAAAACGTTCATTGTTCCTTTTCCATTCACACTGGCAGCCATCTCTGCGGTTAAGGCATAGCCGTGATTCATCTAGAAAGAGGACAGTTTCCAACTACACTTGTATCCCGTGCTGCCTTGTAACGGAGTGGCCAATGTAAGGGCGTCGTGCTGCCAGTCTTGTGGCTCGTAGTCTTCGACGTACTGTTCTTTCACAGATGGGTTTTCTACTGATGCCAATAGCATTCCTGCTGGCTTTTGTGGCACGCGTTGTCCTTTCTCTCAGGTGATAATAATTTTTCCGGGTCTGTTGGCTACGAATTTAGTTGTGTGCAGATGATTTGAAAGGCAGGCAATGGTTTGCTGGTGGCAACCAAGTAACATGTCAACATTTGACTACTACAGCCAACAGAAAACTTTACTACTGCTAGGTTTCTTTCAGTTTCTGTTTCATAAGGCATCATGCTCAGGCGTTAAACACTTCTGTTTCTCACAAGTGCTAAGTACATTGTGTTTTCCTGACACTTTACAATGAGTCAGTACAACGATGTAATGTAAAACGTGTAAAGCAAGTAGGCCTTTGCATCACAAATGGGGACTACCTTATTATTAAAGACGTTATTTATTAATGCTAACAAACCTGTGCAAGAACATCACCCATTTTAAGAGAAAAAAATTAGTCGTATTAAATAGTTTGTTGCTTTTTTTTTTGTATGGCGTCATCAGAAGACATATACAAAAACCCCAAACTAAGAAACAATCCAACAAACAAAACTGCAAGTGGGAAAAGGTAAGTGGTGGTTTGTACAGATGATCGTCTTGGATGGGTGGTCGTTAAAGCAGGTTTGACAGTATTTCAATTAAATTTTAAAAATGTCGAACATTTTACGTGTATTTCTTGAAGATACAAAGTGTTTGGCTATGTGTCAAGTCTTTCCGAGCAGTGTGTAGTATTCGTACGTAAATGGTGGAGTTTGAGTCACAGGTGTTTCTTGCTTTCGTCTTATCGACTTCCTCATGGCAGCAGTAACATTCCTGGCCTGTGCAGTACTGTGGTACTAGCAATAAAAAGGTTTACTGCACGCTGAAATTATCCAAACCACATCGTTTGTTCTCTACCAATCATTTTTCTCCCCACCCACACGTCTCTCTCTTTCTCTCTTCCCCCC
>NW_004797442.1:1177939-1185439 GCF_000002075.1 Aplysia californica
CAAACTTCGGAAGGGAACTTGGTTTTCCTGCTTGCAACGGTAGAGTGCCTAACCACTACACCACAGACAACAGCAGACCAGCCAGCTCTAACAAAGCGCCATGAGCTCATGAGTAACTCGTGAGACATTATGAAGAACGCACGCGCACTAGCAAACGTGATTGCTGACTCCGGGAGCGACGTTAGGCGGGTATGCTCATTCACTCAACCTTGGTTTGACAGCGTTCCATTATCCGGCAATTATTGCGGGTCTAGACAAAACCAATCGAAACAGTGTAGAAACAGGCTACGGATTCTGTATCTAGATCTATATATCATTATCTAAATAATCTATCTTTTAAAACCATTTTTGGTCCCTTGCCTGTTTTTAAAAATTAAATTGACATCAATTAATGATTATATTGCGGTCAAAAAATCATGGCGGAACTTGTCCTCAAATATCTCTTTAACAGGTGAATCAATGATACCCATACTTTGTACATCAATTTGTATCAATCTGTCTTAACTTAATCACTAAAGGTTCCTTAAACATATGTTAAATAAGCATAATGTTGCGATTAGATAAAAATGAGACTTTCTTTTTAAAATGATATTGCCCGAGTTGTAAAAAATTTTTTAATCTGTCGAAACCATAGACAGGGATTTTTTACAAGATCTAAATTTATAAAGGAATTTTTTAGAATACAGGGCGCAGGAGTTTGGAAAAAAATATTCACCTGTTAAGAAAAATTGATATAGATAGTTGTGAATAAGTTGGAGAATCTATGTTCGATAGTTAAGGAGATATTTGACAATAAGTTGCAACTTTGACCTTTTTCCTGAAAGGTGCGAATGATAGTGTTAGGTATGAAGGTACATAATTATTGTAACATGTTAGCCTAATGTATAATGATTTGACAAAAAATTTCATCAAGGAGCGGAGAGCAAAGATTACTTTAAATATGATGTTCGTAGTGATTGGTGTTGTGAAATTGTGTTTATGTAAGTAATTATTGAGAAGACATGAGACTGTTAGCTGAGTGTTTTCGATGTCAACGTCAGTCCTGTCTTTCCTGCTCCAGTGAGTTACTTGGGAACCCTCTATCATGTTCCCTACTGGAACCATCTTTAATATCACTAAAAAGTCCGAAATGATTGGCACAGTCTCTGCTAAGATGATCTTTTTAGCGTTAGCCTATTCTATTGAGCCAAGACAAGTGAATGAAGGACCAAAGTAGGTAGACAATGCAGTAACATGTTGGGGCCTTCGAAGGCGGGTTGTAGGTTGCAAGCTGAGAAGTAGGTTAAAGCTTTAAAAAATACAGAAGTCATGTTTTAATCCCTGATCATTTGCCGTGATCATTCCTTCCGAGTTTTTCTATTTATATTCCCCCATTCTGACAGACGAATGCCGTGTAGCGGTAAGTTTAAAGGCGCTTCCCCATCCCACGCAGCAGACACGAGTTCGATTCCTATGTGGGGACAATAGTTTTACATCGAGTGTCTTCGTTTGTTTGCAAGAATATGTCTCTCTCACCTCAAGTTGCCCCTGACAGGCAGGGTTGAAGCAGCCTGCATCCTAAACGATCTCTCAAATAACTCTCAAACAATTAGAACACGACATCTTTCATCAACTGAAAGATTAAGATACAAATAAACTAATTTTTAAAACCCCAAAACTATTTGATCTACTATCCAATTTAGAGCTTCGATGTGGTATAGTAGCCCCCTCTTTTGCCGTTGGACGTGATGGAGATGGGTTCGATTACTACTTAGTGAAGTCCATTTTATCGAGTACATCAATCCTTTTGATAGAATGCTGTATCCCGATTGGTCTGGGATGACCATGACAGACAGGGTCCGAGCGGTTTGCCTCCTAACCTATCTGAATAACGTAGTCAATGGGGACGTAAAACAAAACGTACAATTAAATATTTTAATATTATTATTATCTTTTTACAGCGGGGCGGTCACGTATTAATTTTGACCTTTATATTTTCTTTTCTGTGTCATTTACATTTTTACTGTAAGACAAAAATAGATTCGGAAAAGCAATGAAAATCATGCGATACCATTTGGCATTTTGTATTTTGCCTTGTTAACTGAATTAAAACCTCGTCTCTTTTTGAGAGCGTAAACGATATTATTATACAATCTCTTCTAAAGCGTGGTGGTCACGTTTTCGACCTTCACATTCTAACCTCCGGTCTATGTGACTTTCATTTTTATAGCAAACAAAAAACCAATAAATGACAAAACAAGGAAAATTATACGGAATACGAAGCCATAATTTGGTATATTATTATCGCTGTGTCAATTAAATAAAAACTTGGTAGGTCAGCTTGTTCGCGCTGCATTAACACGTCTCAGCGGACTTGTGCACTCCGGATAAAATATATTGCACACAAGATTTCTTCACGGGGGGCTGAACGGGGGAAATCGCTGTTCATGAGTCACTAATTTCTGGCTTCATGAATATTGTGCAGGCCATGACCTTTGGTGGCACCGAGGTAATTAATGTAGTTTGTGAAGGGAGAGTGCTCGTATCAGGCCGGCTGCATGATGGTTAACCTCTTCCCCGTTACTGGCAGAAAATGGGAGTTCGTTTTCGTCGTGGGAGAAAGTATACTACTGTCAATGAGAATCTCCATTTATTGTTTATGATGGGGTGCTGTATCCCTCTCATGCAATTTGCTGCCCCGCTGTGATTGCTGCTCTCCAACTGGATGAATGCAAAGGCTTCCACTCCATGGGACGATTTATTATTCGGCCAAAAGCAATTTAAAATGTCGACTCCTTTTGTAGTACGGGTGGTCCTGTGGGTGGGTGGGGGAGCTGGAAGCTGCTCTCTGCAGGAGGTGACCATTGAGAGGAAGGATCATTTAGTAGAAAGCAAGGACAATCTTATGGTCGTGCATTTGAAAAAAGTGAAATGATTCTCTAGCAGTAGCTATTGAAAGAATACACAAATGTCTATTTCCAAATAATTGACAACATACTTGTTTCAGTTTGTCTTTACTGCACATTCAATTGTTTGGAAAACGGCTATTAAAAATCAACAGTTTGTTTATATTTTTGTTAATTTAGTTTAGTTTTAGTAGATGGTTTTACGGCGCTCGCAACTGCGTAAGGTCATATGAGCACCAAGGGACGGGTGTCAACAGAGAAGTCTTTACAGGGAATCAGACTTACTCTGCTCACCTCTCTAGCTTCAACAGCATAAAGTCTGCTTCGACTCTCAAGGCACCCCGGAAATAGCAGGTCACAAGAGTGTGATAATAATACAAAAGAAGTAGAGGAAAATGACAATCGTAAGAATTAGGAAAGAAAAAGCAGCAGTACCCTGTTGTAGATCAGGTACAGTTATGAGCGTGACATGAT
Source organism: Aplysia californica (assembly GCF_000002075.1). Classification (NCBI taxonomy): domain Eukaryota; kingdom Metazoa; phylum Mollusca; class Gastropoda; order Aplysiida; family Aplysiidae; genus Aplysia; species Aplysia californica. Next base: position 1,181,299 of record NW_004797442.1, read on the forward strand.
GAATCATCTACTATGCATGAATGAGAAATGCCCCCCCCCCCTTTTTGGGAATGGCCTAAAGACACTATAGTCAGTGGCACTACCCGGGGGGGGGGGGATATATTTTTTTTAATGATTGAATTTTGTATATTGGATTTTAGCCAATGCAGTCTTTAGGTCAAATTAGGAATAGTATTATTTGAAGATTACGAGTCTCGTTTACGACAGACCCGAGTCAGACAAATGAATGCATTGACATGTTACTTTGCTGACAAAACATTGTTTGACAAAAAGAACTGTGCAATAAGAACGGTTTCTAGTATATTTTTACTTCTCTAGTAAGAGAGTAAAAGACTCTTCGTCCAGGCAACTTAAAAAAAGCCACAAAAAACTATTATTTGAAGAGGCAAGTGGGGATTACTGCAGTTTAATAACCTCAAAGACTAGGCTTAACTTTAAAGGCGTCAACATTTTTTTCATCAAAGAAAAATCCATCGTTTTATTTTGTAAACAGAACACACAGCTTACATTTTCCCGTGACAATGGGAACGAAACAACCCACCCCTTATTATGCTACCAAACTATTTTTTCTTTATTTTTAAGGGAGGATGGGGGTGTGGATGGGGGTTGGGGCGGTTGAAGCGGGGGCGGAGGAAGCCTGGGAAGGGAGCGACTAGGAGACTGGGAGTGGGTGAGGAGGGCGGGGAGGGGATGAAGTTAAGCGTTTACAAAATAAAAAAAATAAAAAATAACCTCAATAGCAATTTTATCGATATATATATATATACAATTTGCAATCAACCGAGAGCGGTGACTATCGTGCGTAAAGATTGACAGCGCACTAATTGTTCCTGAATTGTTCCCGAGACTGGTTTCCAGGTCAGATCAGAGCCAGGCTCAATGTGTCTTCCCTTGACCTTTCTCCCCGGAACCAAAGCCAATTGTGATTTCCTCGTTTTGTTCCCCAATGGACCCTAACTGCCGTATGGCATTTGCGCGCTGAGTGGAAATCTTGGCTCTTTTGTGCGTCGTCGTTTTCCTACGCGTTCTCGATAGTTGGTAACATTACCAAAACTAGCGTTTAGGGTTTCAGGTTGGCACAGGGCCATGTTTGTTTGTTCATGAACTTTGACCTCGGTCATTGTAGGGTTCATTGGTGTATCAAGTGTTATGACCGTAGTCTTCCACTGTGTCACGTATTTTTTTATGTGCGACTATGCTTTATTTATCGCTTATTTAAGTTTAATCACTTATTCATAGCGTATTTATTGCGTAATCATAACTAATTTATTGCATATTTATAGGGGATTTATTACGTATTTATTGCATAGTCATAGCAAATCTATCACGTATTTATAGAGAATATATCACGTTTTTGTAAGGTATTAATCTTGCATTAATAGCATATAATGTATTGTAAATTTCTCGCAAACATAACATGGCTATTCTTTCCGTTCAAGTAAGTGAGCCTGATTTACATATTTCATTTCCATCACAACTTTGCAAGCATCTAGTGTAATGGTCAGATTTTTCTTCTTGGGTTCGCATCCTAAATAACCTAGTGTTGACAGAGGGGTTTAATTTATACATTTACTTTCTTTCTTCTCGGCAACAAGAGGACATGATTTCGATTCCCGCTCGGGGAGTGTATTTGAGTCACGAAGCGATCGAAACAGGCGCTCGTAAATTTTGGGGCCAGGATGACATTTGTCTCATCTTAAGTTTTGTTCATTTGTCTTGCTTTTGATTGAAAATTATCCATCTATCTTCAATAAAAATTGAGAAATTTGGGATTGAATGAGACGGGGGTCACCTGGTTTCAGATGTGAAATTGGCGAGAAAATGGCCGCCAAAGATTGGTGATTTCCAAAGCTAGAAAGTCCTTGGAAACTGTACATTTACAATTTGTGTTTCTTTAACCAACAATTTTTTTCTAAAATCGACACAGAAAAATGTTCTTTAATGAGGAGTTGAGCCAAAAAAAAAAAATCCAAAATCATCAAAGCTGCGGAAAAATGCCAGTTACTACAGTTTTATCATATAGATTAGCGAGTGGTTGATTCGTCATAATGCCTCACATTTTCTATAGCACCTCCGTCTTTTTTTTTTCTCGTTGATTTGCACCGCACTGGTCTGTTGTCATGCTTCACTAGGCTACAATGCCGACAATCTCGTTCACATCTCGAGCAGCGTAGTGTTCTTGACATTAGGTTCTTTAAACTTTTTAAACTCTGTGACAGTCACACTGGTTATTTAACAATAAATCTTGAATGAAGTTAAAGACTCACTGTTTTGGGGCATTTTGTGGTACTTTTCAAACATACTTTTTTCTGTTTTGTTTTCTATTTCAGCCCTGAGGCATTGTTGCCGCCTATTTTGAATCACCTTGCTCGAATCAGAAACACGCATTTGCATTTTTCACAGTGCATGTTTGTTGATACCTGCCCTTTGCTAATGAATAGCATTTGTATAGCGCATATCCCCGCTCAACAGCAGGCTCTATGCGCTTTTACACTATATTATTACCCCAGCAGACCATAGAACACTCCGAAACATTCTCAGCTTCCCGGGAAGAATACAGTGCAAGCAGCTGATGAAGCGCTCAAACACTAACAAACTGACAAGATCTTTCGCTGTCTATAGCCGGGTACCAATTCCCACCTGGGTGAAGTGAGGAAATTTCGTGTAAAGTGCCTTTCCCAAGGACACAACGTCGGGCCCCTGACAGGGTTCGAACCCACGACCTCACGGTTGCGGGTCCGAGAGCCTAACCACTAGGCCACCGACGCCACAAAGAAAACAGAACTGGAAAATACGTAGGAATAATGAAGCTTATTATGTTTCTAATTTTTAAAGTCCGCGAAAAAAGCATGAAGAGTAGTCGAAATATCACAATGCGCTACCTCAATGAGTTAAAAATAGTTTTTAGTCTTCTTCAGTTACAGCATGTCTTTTGGACGGTTAATTCAAATAGAAGACCCTACTAGGTTTATAGGGATGTTGAGCCATACCATACCACAGCAGGTAAGATCAAAGAAGCCTTTTCTCGGCGAAAAGAAATGCACAAAAAAGCAGTATCACTTTCCTTGCAAAACTGCAAGGTTATAATTTAATCTTATCCACACGCCCTGGGGTCATTTTGTACCACCACGGTTGTATTTTTCACATTTTAGGATACTTCTATATAATATAGTTTTTTTTAGATCAAATGTACACATAAGAAATACAAATGCCTCATAGCAAGTTCAAATGGCACATAGAAAGTTTCACGCCACATAAAAAGTTTAAATGTACAATAGGAAATTTTAGTCCACAATTTTGTGTAACAAATTCAAATGTACAATTAGCAAATCCAAATGTAACACAATAGCAAGTTCATATGCCACATAGCAAAAGCAAATATCCTCCACGAAGATTATTCAGCGTGAAAAGCATTTTAATGTGCTCAAACTGAGTTGACGACAACCATAAGCAATTTTAAGGTGAATTGATCACCATTAAAAAATTCTCGAAGATGCTCCCGCGGAAAGAAATTCAGATAGGACTGAAGCAACTAGACATCAATATGCAGCTTTGCTGATGCAGAACATTTAGCGGTATGAATTTGCTTTTATCGAGGAAGCTGGTAGCAAGCCGTTGACGAATAGAAACCGATTAAGAGCACGGAGTGGTCAATGCTTTGTTCGAGTAATGCAGGGTTGAAGGGGACCGAACCACACGATGCCAAAGGGGCCTAACTTGCTGTCAGTGACGAGGGTGTCCATGTCTTTCACGACTTTCAAGTAGAGGGAATGGCAGCTTTCGTTTCAACCCATCCCTCTAAGAAACTCTTCCAACAATCCCCACAACGAAGTACGCTTTGAATGTAACAACACTCGTGCACAAAGGCAGGCTTTAAATGGCAACTCATCAATAGATAGGAGAAGAAATATCTACCCCCCTAAACACCGTTTCTTAACATCTACAGAACGCTTGTGAATTTGGAAATACGATTTTAAACCGTGGCTAGGTGAAGCAAAAGACCAAATGCTCACTCAGCTGATTCATCAACAAAGGATGGTCACACTTGCCCAGATGATGGAACAAAAAACAAGCTGTGACCATAGTGAAAATGGCAGCAGCCTTCAGATCAATGCAAGCCTAAAAGCCACAGCGTTTTGTA
>NW_004797442.1:1187939-1208638 GCF_000002075.1 Aplysia californica
AATGCACTTTAACGGATATTACCCACCGTCTTACCCTTCATTCCCCCTTCTATTGGTACTCTTACCCCTAAAAACGGGTGGATGGAGAACGCCACAAGTTGGTCCAACTTCTTACTTTTCCTTTGCTTTTCTGTTTGTCAGTCTAAATTTTCCCAGCCCTAAATGGTCACTATTGTGTTGATCTGCATTTGTTTCCTCAAACAAACAAATAATATCCACCGTCTTATCTTCTTTCTTCCTCCTACTGTAAATCTTACCTCTAAGACAATTAGTGTCTCACCTACTAAAAGTCTTATTTTACTTTCTGGTCGTTTTAAACTCATGTAATAAAAACAACCAAAATCAAAACAGTACTCTACCACCTTCTTACTTTTGTAAGTATTTTACAGCGCTCGAAACTGTATAATAAGTTCATTATATGATCATATGAGCTTCCCCATACGAAACTCCTGAAAAGACATGTCCAATAACAATCTCACAAACAACATACGACAAAACAAGACCTGCCAAACTCAAATTCAATGAACAAGTCCCTTTGAAAACATTCACCTTTCCGCTTCGGTGACAGCTTTAACTACCAGTCAGATATCTATAGGACTGTTCTGTTTTCTTTGGTCTTACGACCGTTCAAGGGTAGGTGGAGTGAAAAAGCCAGCCCTCCTTGATGTCACTGTGGAAACATCGTTGCAGCATAGCCACTCTCCATACCACAAACAGTAGATAGATAGATAGATAGATATCTTAGACCAGGCACTGTCATGGCCGAAGAACAATGAGGGAGGCTGTCATCAAAATGAATAATTTTATGGAAAGAGAATCGAATTTTGCACTGTATGATATGAACTATCGTGATGTTATTCAAACTGGGAATAACTAGTACGTTTTCTACTACTTTTTATCCGTCCCCAGCGACTGCCATTTCTGAGCCTAGACTTATACAAGAAGTATGTTTTCTTAGACTGTGCACCATGACATCATTCTGGTTCACCATGGAGTGCACCTTTTAAATTTTAATTATTTAGAATCAAATGAAGGGCAAGGGATGACAGGTTGTGCCAGCACTGGCTATACTGAATTTGGCGTTTTGCCCCTCATTAGCGTGCCCATGGTGCTCACCAACGCAGTAAAGTTGTTCGTTTTATAGAGAGCAACTAGGTTAGTGGTTGGCGAGCGCGGGTATGTGATTTGCTCCTTCTTTCAAATAAACTCAAATATCTACCGTCCTGAACTCTCTTCTTTCTTTTATGTGATTGTTACTCTCTTGTAACACCTCTAATCCTTGACCCTTATATGATGACTTAATTGTATTGCACGTGCTGTTAAACTAAACTAAACTAAACTAAACTAAACTAAATTAAACGAAACGAAACGAAATGAAAAGGAACTAAATAAAATGGCAAAGAGCGGCGGCCGCGGCAGTGCTTGTTCTAGGATTATAAGTTCATGCCACTGAGACGTAGGATAGGCATACACCCACTCAACATAACACTTTTGTTCTGACGTATTTAAACGAAACACCATAATAAGATCAGCGGGGTCCCGTGCATTCAGTAAGCTGTACAAGTCTAATCTTGTTCCAACCCAGTCTTTTCAAACTTATGAATACTGACGTGCTACGTTTTCATGCTGCCTCAATCTCCCTTTATCCTTTGGAGCCTATCACATGTACTTCAAGTCTTAATAGCCTCCCCCTCTCTCGTCCTCTTTTCTCTCTCCCAATCTCTCTCTTTCTCTCTTCTCACTCCCTCTTGTTATCTCTCAATCCCTCTCCACCCCTTTCTCTCTCCCTCTCTTTCTTTTTCTGCCTCCTTATGCATCTCTCTCTTTCCTTCCCACCCACCCCCCTCTCTGTCTCTTTTTCTCTTTCCTAAATAATCTCTCTCTCACCTCCCTCTCTCTCTCTCTTTCTCTCTCTCTCTCACTCTCTCTCTTTCTCTCTCTCTCTCTCTCTCTGTCTCTCTCTCTCGTCTCTCTCTCCTCTCTCTCTCATCCGGACTTGACCGCTTAAGAAAACGGTTTACTTTATTCAACCACTACGTTCTTTAGTCAAAAGGGGAATACGTGTATTCACGCCCCAGCGGGTTTCGACTTTTTTTGTTACTTGTTCTGCATGGACTGATTCTTCACAGCCCACTTGCTTCATTTGTCAAAACATGACATTATTGACATTACGGACACAGAATCGAGTTGTGCACTGTATGAACTGTTGTATTGTTGCTCAATCTGGGAATATCTAGTTCGTTTTCAAGTTAATCATTCGTTTTTGGAAAGTGTCGACACAGCTCAGTCTAATCCAACCACACTTTCAATGTTTCAAAGTAGGCCTTTTTCCAACCCCCATCAACATAATTTACATGTAGATCATTAAGAGGCAGACTGCGACCCTGCCTGTAAAGGCAATCTCGGGCTGAATGGGATACAGCGTCCCTGCACAATGACAGAAATACGTGATAGAAATTATCCCCAAACGCAAATCGAACTCGGGTCTTCTGCGTGTGACGTCTAAGCACCTAACCGCTACCCCACATTCCACTCTAATCAGTCAAACGTAAACCGTCTTGATTCCGATTCCATCCCATCCTAAAGTAAGACCAAAGTCAATCACTTACTCACTAACCACAGTAGATTATGTCCAGATAATGTAATACAATCTGCAATACTGTGAGCAATGGCGGGTCATTGCATGTCAACTTTTGAGTTGGAGGTGACACCTCCAGATATTCAGTTATAATACCTCTATTGTGTGAATGTGGGCATAAAATACCTACAATACACCCCCCCCCCCAAAAAAAAAAAAAAAAAAAAAATAAATAATTTTTAAATGTTAAAATATCTACTCTAAGAGTCTATTTAACGTGAAAAATGTATCGACTTCTTGTTAACAACTTTTGATAGAATACGTCAATTTATTCAAAATGTTGACTCTTAATATGTTTTGATGTGTCTTTATATCAGAGAAAAAACGTTTTCATCTAGCTACTAATAAGAAAAGTTTACTCTTTGTTCTCGTTAATTGAAATATTCTTAATTTAAGCTGAGCAGGTGGTTGGTGGGTGCTCGGGTGTAGTTTGCTTCTTTTTTCTGTTAAAATCTATCGTCCATATCTCTCCTTCTTTTTGTGTTTGTTACTCGTTTATAATACGTGTAATCTTCGGCACTTACATGACTTTCTTGTATTGCAAGTGCTCTTAAACACGTACTGAAACAAAAAACTTTAAGTACACTTACAATATTAATGCTTTCTGATAAGCCTTACTTTGAATTCAAGGAGCTGAAAATAAAAACAAATTTATGTTTACAAATCTTCTTTTATTTATATTGGCCATCTCTGTCATACATGTCAAATATGGGTATATATAGTAAGTCAGCGCTTACGCTGATTATTCGATGCTGGTTATTTGACGCCGATTATATGACAGAGAAACGCCTTAAACTGTTCTTAGGTATTGGAGAATTACGTTTATTAAACAACAACCCAAAAGAAAAACCAAAAAAACAAACAAAAAAACATAGATACAACAACAAAAAATTTATGATTTTTTTTTGAAAGACGTTCAAAACCTTCCAGAACAAACGGAAACAACAGAAACAAAACAAAAACCTTACAAAGCAACAAAATCCCCACCAAAGCACAAACAATTACAACAACATCAAAAACAGAGAAAGATAAGAACCCTCCAAACAAACAATGGAAATAATAAATGCTCACATATACGGCAATGGAATTTTGTTTTTAAAAAAGAAAAAGAACGAATATAAAGATTTGTTTCGAAGATAAGCATAATAAAAACAAAGAATAACAAACTTAAGCAGCCCCTCCCAACCCCTAAAACAAAACAAAAAGTTTTTTTTAAATGAGAGACGAAAAATCAACTGCCAGAGGAAGTATTTCTTGAAAGTCACCTGAGAGACTAAAACAAACAAACGAAAAACAAAAACAAAATACAAACAAAAAAAGGACTAAATATCGGAATCCCATAAGACAAAAGTGCATTGACATAATGAAAGAAGTCAGCGATGTGGAAGTCGTTATCTTCAGAGGTAATGGGGCGGGAAGACTTGTGTGCCCTTGGCTCCGTAGGGAAAAACCAATTGACACATTTGGGGGAGGCGGGAGGTGGAAGGGTTAATGGCTAAAGGGGGGGGGGGGGGGGGTAGTTGAAAGTTGGAAAAAGATTAGGTAAGAAAAAGTGTGAAAACGGTGAAGGCTGGAGGGGGAGCGAGGGGGGGGTGTTGGGGGAGGGTCGTTAAAATTTGGAGGAAGATAAGATGAGAAATGTGAGATGAGAGCCAGGGCTAGGGTGAGAGGGTGCCTTTTCGGTTGTTTGGATAAGTAGGTCTATGATAATAAACGTATCGGTCATTTTGGTAAGTAGGCCTATCATACTAGTGGAATCTTTGGGGTCTGGTGCGGTGCGGGGGTGGATTGTCAGATTAAGTTGGTGCTTGTGGGGTTTTTTTCAGGGACACAGAGATGAAATGAAGGTCGGAGAGTGGAATTGGCTGAAATATGCGTAGGGGTGTGGGTGAATGCACTGGAATAGCGAGCAAATTTACCTCTATTGCTCACCAAACAATGGATTGTTTAAAATCGGAATTGCAAGTAGTCTCGAAGCAGAGGTATCATTATTTTCCCTTTTTATGGTAATCGATACCAACTTTTCAAATTTACCCTCTGCGTACAACGGGCTTGAGATTGTCACCAATAATCCTACTGAGCAACAACTTCAAATTGTTTGATAAGAATTTTTGTCTTTTCGGAATCGATAACGGCCAATCAACTGTGACACCAATCTTCACTTTCAATGCGATCGACTCCTATCCATGGTTCATGGCAGTGGCAGCAAAGACTATCAGAATTTATCAGGAACCGAAAAATTAACACAAGACTACTACAGTGATTTAAAATCGCTTTCAGTGTGCTGCAGCTAATTCATTATCTTCTGGCGGTAAATAATAATCAACACATAAACAGAACTATAATAATATATGTGAATGGTATAGGTTTTACGACTCTATCAACACTATTAGGTATTTAAGAGGTGGGATCAATGAGTTTTCCGTCCATCTCCGAAAGGACTGAGCCAAACGCGAGATTCCTGTAAAGTTTCTTTCCCAAGGACACATCGTCGCACCTAGTAGTTGAGGCTCGAACCCTCGAACCCGCAATCTCACGATTACGAGTCCGATAGCCTAACCACTAAGCTACCGACGCCAATATGTAAATGAATGTGCCGAGCATGATGTCACACTGCGTGTCACTCAGGGAACAGTAATGCTACTAATTAAACAGAAAGGCCAAGTGAATTATTGGTTAGTCCCGTGCAGCCTCGATGGGACAGGGAATGCACCCCAACAAAACCAAGTGATTCGGGTAAGAGTAAAAGTAAATTTGCACCCCACCCCCTCACCTGTTCTGAACTAATTTGACCTCGAGCAAACAGGGGTCACAGTCGTAGGTCACAGTCGTAGGTCACAGTCGTAGGTCACTGTAGTGGTATGTCTAACAAGAACTGGAAAGAACTGGTTGTTACCTTTGATGTGTACAAAGCAAGGAGGGGGCCGGGTGACTATAACGATATCTTACTTTTACCGCAGTTTCAAACCCTAGAATGAATTGATATGTCTAACGATTTCGCGTCTTTTCTTGGAGGGATGGTATGGAGAGGGGAGAGGGAGAAAAAGGGGAGAGAGCCCAGGGGGGAGGGTGAGGGCCGGGGTGGGGTGAGTGGGAACGGGGGTGAGAGGACTGATGGGGGGGGGGGGAGGAGGAAAAGAAAAAAGGTGCGGAGGGCGGGCGGGGTAAATGTGGTTATTCAACCGAAGATCTTACTAGCCAACAACACCTAAAAGGACGGGGCGAAGCTTGCTGAAAGGAAAGTTTCTCATACATTCTCCCACACACTTCCAATCAGACGGGATCTAGATCTCGCTTCCCGAGCCTCGCGCGCTCAAGTGCAGCGGCCCCTGTGATTTCAGGCAGGATATTTTTAAAACTGGAGTGGACTTTTCTTTATCTGGTCGGTAAGTTTTTTAAAAATTAGCCAACTAGATATCTTTATTCTGAAAACAGAGCTGAACATCTGAACAGTCTTACTTTGTTGTAAGACGCTAGATGGTACTCAGTTAGTTAGTAGCACGGAACATTTTTCAGTTCAGTGCTATGTAATGCCCGTCGATCCCTCCCGCTCCTCATTCCAAATAAAGGATCAAACACCACACCGTTCCCCAAATATAAAAGAACAACAGCAACAGCAGCAGCAATAGCAACAACAACAACAACCACAACAACAACAACAACAACAACAAAAATAACAACAGGAAAAAACCATAAACCAACCTAAATATCAAATGAAGTACCTTACGGCAAACAAAAAAGATAAAGTAGATCAGAAAGAAAACAATAAAAATATAGAAAAGAAATCCATTTGTAGACGCAATACAGTCCGTTCATTTATAATCGAGAACGTGTTTGAAGCAAGATTTCTCAGCAACCACTTGTTCGTGTTTACTGAATTTTGAGTGATACTTATGGGCACTGTGTACGTTATAAAATACTTCCTAACTACAAATCAATATCAGATTTTCTACAGCGGGATCACCAACCATTTATCAATACTAGTACAGTGTTATAATCTGCTCTTTAAACATAGAAAGAGTTTGCCATGAAAGAAGCTGCATGAAGACAACCTTGAGATCTAAGCTAAATTGACCGTCTGCATAGACGAAAAGAACCATACAATCAATCACTATTTCTCATTAGATCTACAACAGCACTTTAAGTGTTTACAATATATATACCCATAAAAGCGAGATTGTGAAAAAACACATTAATACGACTGCATAATAATGACGACTTGTTATTATAGTTATAGTTGCAAAAACAATCATTCGTGTAGAGCAGTTAGAGGCCCTGTACAACCGTTAACTTAAGTTCTGCGCCTGCGCATTGGGACGTCTAATGGAGGGATCCCTCATTAGGTGCAGAGAGTGCTTTACTGTAAGAAACCTAAAATTATGCCATGTATTGCAATGAAGTGATCAAACATATTTATGAACAGAATAACAGCAGTGTGGTGTAAGACTATTGTATTCTAGGCTTTTTTGTGTAAGTTTTTCTTCAAATGTCAGTTGTGCTGTAAGACTTTTTGATATGTTTTCCTCAAATAGCAGTTAGCAAACCTGTTGAGGACATTATTTCTTGTTTCATTCGTTCTATAAAAATTTGGGTTCATTTTTATTCCAATGTTAGCTGTACTGTAAAACAGTTTGAAAGTGTTTCTTCAAGCATCAATATAACATTTTTTTTTTTTGCTTTGAAAAAGAGACTAATTTTCTCCAAACACTACCCTGTTATTTTATAGAAATTATTCTACACACAGCAGTTGTACTGTAAGGCAGTTTGAAAAGCTGTCTTCTAACAGCAGGTTGTACTATAGGGTTAAACTGTTTATGTACTGCACGACTGAAAAGTGTTTGAGCACTGTAGTTTTAAACAGTTTTCTTCAAACGTCAGACCTGTGGGTAGTTGGCGGGTGCTCAGGTGAGGTTTTCTTCTTCTTTCCCATCATTGTATCAAACATCTATCGTCTTTTATCTCTCCTCCTTCTTTTTGTGTTTGTTACTCCCTTTTAACACCTCTAATCCTAGGCACTTTTATGCAAGTGCCGTAAAACACTTACTAAAACTAAACTAAGACGTCAGACCGGAAACAGAGCACAGCAGTAGCAGTAAAGACGTAACCCAGGTTAAAGAAACTTCCTCTCCTTTTTTTCAGGGAAAAGGTACGTTTACCTGAATAATCCTACTTTCTATTTCTACTTTCCTCAAAATATAAAAAACAGCTTGTGTGGAGAAGTGTGCTACATCCAAATGGCATGAGTTCACTTACAGTGCAGGGATGATTTATTTTAATATAACTTAATCAATTTAATTATTTAATTTTTCATTTTGCTTTATTTTATTTCATATTTCTATATTTTTAGGCGGAATTGTGTGTGTGTGTGTGTGTGTGTGTGTGTGGATGTGTGTTTGTGTGTGTGTGTGTGTGTGTGGGGGGGGGTGATATTGTATTGGAATATTTCCGTCTGTCTGCTTGGATACTAAATGATTCCACTGCATTAGGCCTGCGTGGTTGTTCTTGACAGGCACGGTCAAAGCAAAAACTGCTCTAGATATGACTCACAAAAATGTCTCACGAATGTCCCTGTGAGATGGACTCACATCAATTTAGAGGTTCATGCACCCCAGTTAGGTAACCCTTGATCTAAATTGTGTCGACTTTCACGTAAAAAGAAGGCAGATAAACAAAGTCATTTTCTGCGTCTTTTTCAATCGATATCAGGCTGAGTAATCCTCCACAGTATCTCATGAGCTGGCCGTCTCTCGTGGCTTTTTTTTCTTCTTCAAAGTCAAAGAAACCCGTTCACAATTTGTTGCCCGATAGCCAATCAAAATTGTCCAATAACAAATACACGTGAAATGCATTTCCTTTTAGAGATAAAGAACAGAGACCCGCCATTTAGCTATAGCTTTTTTTATGGATTTGCTTTTACCCAACTTTCTTTTTTCAAAGTGAGCCGGATGACGAAGAGCATGCCAAGCGTGTACTGGAGAACATGTTGTTCAACTCAATTCACTGAACACATAAAAACTAAAAACAACTAACCTATTGATTTATCAATACACAAAATACAAAACACAAAACACAAACACACACACACACACACACACACACACACACACACACACACACACACACATACACACACACACAAGGATAATTAAGATGGCAAATAGTGGCGTCCAAAAGAAACTTGAAAATGAAATCTCCGTATCACTGTGTTAAAGCCTAGCAATACCTACTCGTGCTGTATACCAATTTAATGCTAAATGAATTCTGCACCATCCGACGCATTATTAAATCATCTATGTTAAGAGACGCCCGAGATGGGGTCACTCAAAATAGACTTTTAAAAAATCAGCTTTGCAAACTTGTGTGAAATAAAATAAACGTAAAATTGTCTTGGCGCGTGTATTAGGGAGCATCAATATTGATAGAAGTGACATACACTGCATATACAATGAATGGAGGATTTTGTATTGCAATAAACAGTATTCTATTTTGAAATGTTTGTCCCCATAGTTTAACCCCCCCCCCCCCCGGGAAAATATAGTAGTTACAAATACCATGAAAAACTTGGACTTAACATTAAATGTGCTCTTTTTCATTTTGCTTAGGAGCCATTATTTTTGTGTAGTGCACGAATCCTTTGGGCATCGACCTTATTACATTTTGGACATACAAAGTATCTGTCATTTCATCCCAAATGTAACAAAGAGTTACAAACAAAGGATCTGAATTTGGAACAAAGTTGCTTTTCTTCAGCTGCTGTTTCATGGTACTTCATTCTTCACATACCTGTTGGATTCATATCGGGGAAATATATTTACTGGTGATCATTCCATCGTTGATTTGATTTCGTTTTCCAAGAATTATCTAGTGGTGTTGGCCAAGTGAGAAAGTTATTTGCTAGGCATGGAGATGACAAAAACATGGGTAAGACATGACGTTCCAGCACTTGCGCAATGTAGTCCACTAAAACAAGCCATTCGGTGATTCTCATGAAGACAGTTTTGTTCATTCCCCCTTGACCACCCGAAAACCATAGCAGTTTCGTGGATTCTGTTCCTCACTGACAGATGATTATGATTAAAATCTAACTAATACAGTCCATGTGCGAAAAGGGTTTCGTGCTCCACACGAAATCATTAGCTCGTATACAAAAAAACAAAATTAATACTACTGCACCGTGTACATTTATCCTTTGAAAAGTCAGATCAGTCAACTAAAACTTTACCTCCAGTATGCGGTAAGTTTTAATTGCGATTTTTAGGATTTTCACGTTTTGATCGGTTATAACCAAGAATAACTCCCTCCTTGCTTTTATTTAAGTGTTCCTTCAAAGAAGAAGCACACCCCTTTCCAATTCAGTTCCCCTGGGTCTCCTCTCCTTTGTTCTCGCTTCCCCGATATCAGGCAAACCTCTTCGGTAGGGGCAGAGGTTCGCAAAATGTCCTGGTTGCAGGCGTTGCCTACTTGTTTTACTGGTCGCCATGACCTGTGCTTTTTGTTCCTTGTTAAAGAGGGAGCCTTTGAAGTGACATACATGTAGGGGTTTAGTGGACAAGTCTACCAACACATTTCTGTGACCCGTAATCCAATTTGGTTATCTTACTTTACCCTTTCCATCTTTATTGTTGATCTCTGCGGACCCTACAGCTATTCAGGTGGGTTTTTTTCGATAGTCGATTCACTACAAGATAGAGGGATGTCCAGGATTGTTAGAATGGTCCCCAGGGTCTCCATGCCATTCTCACCTCTCCCGCTAAAAGAGTTCTTGAAGGAGGGGATTATCAGGATGTTCCTTATGAGAAAACCCTGACGGGCAGGTGGTTGGAGGGTGCCATTTGTAAGTCTTACTTCTTCACTTTCCCTCTGTTGTATCTGTTTGTCTATCTGTCTTACCTTTACCAAACACTAAATGACCATTATTATAATATTTGCCTATGTGCTTCTCTTTACTCAAACAATTACAAACAAACAAACAAACAAACAAACATATAACCAAACAAACAACTTAAACAAAACCCTGACACCAGAAGGGACGCTCAGCCCTCTGAGGCGACCGTGTAAATTCTCCACAGTCCCCCTGACTTTTTGTGCCCCAACAATCGATTGTGGAACCGCGGTTTTCTCAGCCGCGGCCCAGATTTTCTTTTAAAGGTGATATTTTCTGGCAGGCTTTTCGGTTGCACAAATATCTCCAACGCCCATCTGATTTCACTCCCAATGGTAATTAGAGGTGTTGAGGATATAAACAGTTAGTTCACCTGAGAGTGGAAAAAAAGAAAAAAGTCCGAAAATCCAAGAGAAAAGTAAGTGTGTTTGTGTGTTTGAGTAGATGTATCGTGCTTCTGTGCATGTGTGTGTGTTTGTGTTTGTGTGCGTATGTGTGCGTGTGAGTGTAAGTGTGTGTGTGTGTGTGTGTGTGTGTGTGTGTGTGTGTGTGTGTGTGTGTGTGTGTGTGTTTGTGAGTGTTTGGGCACGTGTGTAAGATAAGATAAGATACATCTTTATTGTCCAGATCCTGGCACATTGGTTTGGTGTTCTACCACGTGTACACACACACACACACACACACACACACTCACACACACACACACACACACACACACACACACACACACACACACACACACACACACGCACATACGCGCACACACATTGTCATGCACACACACGCAGGCTTACAATCACATGCATAATATAAATGAGCAGCAATATAAACAATAACAATCTTAAGCTAGATACACACTCAATGTTATTTTGATGCATGCTCTAAGAGTGTGTTTGTTTATGTGTCAGTGTATGTGTGTTTAGATGTGCACCAATAATTTTGTTTAATTGTTGCATGAACGTATAAATAAGTATGTTTTGATGAAGAGGCGAAGAGAACTAATTAGAGAAATAACACGCCAACACAACATGAGGATGAAGACATGGAAAAATACACAAATAAAAGAGAAAAAGAAAGAGGAACCCCCCCCCATAAAAATAAACAAAATCTAAACTCTCAAATGCTCTAGACGGAATCCAAGAAGACGATAACACTGTTACAGTCCAGTAAGATAACCGGGGCACTCAGAACCAATACCTGGAAGAGGGAAAAAGAAATTATTAGAAAACAGCTCAGAATTGTGAAGTACTGATTTCACATTAAGTTCAGAACAGAAAGAAAAGTAAGATAGGAGGACCGAAGGTCTCAACGAGGGACCTACATGAAAGACAGTGTGGAAAAGAAGCTTAGATCATAAAGAAACTTACCTCCTAAATAAATCACTACAGCAGTCGAACACATGCATCGCAAAATATAAAGTATTATGTTGAAGTAATTAAATAAAACAAATTATTAGAAAAACCAAAACAGATAAACAAGCAAAATAAATACCATCGAGCGACGTGAAATTATGGGACTCACTACCAGATTGGTCAGCTTAATAGATAGATAGATAGATAGATAGATAGATAGAGAGGGAAAAGGGAGATAGAGAAAGAGACAGAAAGAGAGGGACGGAGAGTGAGAGAGAGAGAGAGAGAGAGAGAGAGAGAGAGAGAGAGAGAGAGAAGAGAGAGAGAGAGAGTTAGTTCGGAGCTGTGGTTTTGGGAGATTTAAAAAAGGATATATAGATAGAGATAAAGACAATTAGATTAGATGCTTCTAGCAAAGAAATGAGATTCGTGCATAACAAGCAAACAATCGCATTATTTTCAGATTAGCGCCGAGGCTGTCTGTTCATGTTACACAATCGCCGAGGGCTTGATATACAGGCTTGAAGCGGCAATGCCGATCGATTCTCTAAATAGTGTCAATGAGAACGTAATTTCCAGTTGTTCAGATCTGCCAGCATCACAGTAATACTGTCCGATAAATGTCCATCTGTTATGAACTAGTCAAACCTTCCACTTTCGCCCGTTAGTGACGTAAGACCTCTCGAATAGAATGGAGCATGTTTCTCCCCCCCCCCCCCAATCCATCGAGGCCGATTTTGCTAGCGTCACAAAATTCATTCTACTTTTCATCTCCCTGTAGTTAATGCCAGTTGCTTCAAATAGTTAATGGTCGACGAAGTTGGAAAGAAAATAATCACTCTACAACACTCACAAAAACTCCCTGTGTGAGTATAATTATCATATATTGTGTACCCAATGGATGGAAGGATGGATGGATGGATGGATGGATGGATGGATGGATGGATGGATGGATGGATGGATGGATGGAAGGGAAGAAGGAAAGAATGAAGGAAGGGTATGTAGATAGATAGATAGATAGATAGATAGATAGATAGATAGATAGATAGATAGATAGATAGATAGATAGATAGATAGATAGATAGATAGATAGATAGATAGATTCAAATACAGTGTATCAATGCCAGAGAAGACACTTTGAGCCAGCACTCCGATACTTTCTGGTATTACATCTGGAGGCAAGAACGTCGACCTCCGTTCGAATCATCTAGGCCATTTATTCTGTAGACAGGGTGGCATTTAGCAGAACAACAGGCCTCCATCATTCCTAGGACACGACATTCATTATGTCAGATGGATTTTCCAGTCAGATGTGAGAACGGACACAACAGTTCGATCGTCTAGGGTCGTGGATCTCGCCGTGATAAAAGCGTAGTCGCCCAAAGTAGCACCCCTCCCTCCCCCCGCGCAAACACACACACACCCAAATCAGAGTTTGTTCGAGGTAGCTCTAATCCACTTGTATGATTCTTGTACGTTAATAATGAACGATTGAGCCCCCTTCGTGAGACAAGATCAGTTTGTGCTTACTCGGAACAGTTTTAGATCCCCAGGGACACAGCGTAGAGCTAGAGTTAGTGGTCAGTTTCGTGTAATTAGGCCTGGTTGTTCTATTATACTACTGGCTAAATTTAAAAGATAAAAGTGGTTTTATACACGGAAAAATATAACCGAATGTGAATCACGGAATGATTTTACGAAATGCATCTAATTGAAGCAGTATGCAGAAAACGGCTTATGACGAACGGCGATCGTCATTATGGTGCTCGTGCTTGGCAAGGCATGACAAATGCAGTACGTTCGCCAGGAAAGAAAATTTGTCGAACGTTTGTCATCATATAGATCATATATAAGCAAGAGTGGGGGAGGGGGATGGGCAGTGGGAGAGGGGAGGAGGGAGGAGGGAAAGAGGGTGAGGGAGGGGGGGGAGGTTACCTTGGGGTGAACAACATAGCCGAGCACTTTCGAGAAAAAAAAAAACTTTCAGAGCCGCGCACTTTTTGACGATATCGATACAATTAGATTGCCAATTACAATACCAAAACAGTACCATCCAACAAATTAAGTACCCTCAGCGTTTTACTGGGCTTGGGACCAGATAATATCAGTTAGATTTTGTATGGAATGAATAGGCTTTTCGGGTATAACAACATATCTACAGGACAGGGGCGATCTTTAAAAGTGTTGGTGCAGCATTTTCTTGCTCATTCAGGATATAAATTGAAGTGTGAGACTTGTTCATCTGCGTACATTTGCTTGTTACACATGCTCCTTTCTTTCTTGCTGTAGTGCCTTTGCGTTTGGTCTACGTTTTTAGTTTCAGCTTTAAAATGGTCTGGAAGTTGCTTAACGTCTTCAGAAAGTGAAAGACGAATATATTTCGATGGGAGCTGTTCAAGGTAATTTTGTCTGGGGGACTGCAATCGTTGGACTGAATGGGCAATCTAATTGTATCTCTGATTGTGTGCGGCTTTGATAGCTGCTTTTTTTCTCGAAAGTGCGCGGCTCTGATAGTCTCCTGCTCCTTGACAGAAAAAACAAAACAGCGGGGTGAGAAATGTTCCGAGTGTGCGCGAGAGGCCTAACGCGCATTCCAGACAGAATTGGCACGAAATGAACTTTGATTTTTAATTGAAGGTTTGGCTGACGAGTGCACCAGCTCGACATAGTGAGTGTCATGTCAACAACGATGTCTGTGCGCCGCCCACCACCAGCCCCAGCCCCACCCCCACCGCCCATCCCCTCTCCGAACCTTGCAAAAACGCAACCTCTGGTAGAATGATAGGCTTCACATGACAATGAGTTACTTAGACACAGGGGAATAATACAGGGCATTAAAATTTGTCCTCTCAAAGTTTGCAAAAGGAACTACTACGTTTGCTCGCCTCAGGAGCTTAATGGACTTTGGAGTACATGTAACAACATTGCACGCAGCAAAATCAAACAATGTTTCTGAATGTATCACTTGAGGGGAAAAAGCTTAGACAGTCAATAAAACCTTGGACGTTTACAGAACAATCCTCTATTTTTGAATAACTTAAAATAGGCGGACACAAACGTAAGTAGGGTACACCGTTAGCTCAGTCGGTGTCATGCAGAACTACGGGCGAATCCTCATTAAGATGTTTCAATCTAAGTTGTTTTAGTGCATGATTAAGGCTTTTTTTTTCAACCCAATTGTCTTGGTCCTATCGGAGATAGACATTTAATTCGGAGGTAGCCATACTACCTCTTGAACAACAGTATTGATCAATACAATAACTATCAAACAGAAGAAAAAATAAAGTAATAATAGCAATCGTAAGAGAAGCATTGTGACATCACCACTGCACTAACATGTCACGACCCAAGACTCCTTTGAAGTGTTGAAACGTTTTGATGTTCTTGAAACGCTGCTGGTGCTTTTGCTGTGAGTCAATTATTTTTATTTTTTTTATTTTTTTGGTCCCTTTGGCTCTTTCTGTCTTTTTTTCAATCTTTCTTTGTTTTGTTTTTCTGTTTGTCTGTTTATTCGATCAATCTTTCTTTCCATCATTCTCCCTTCCTTAGTTTCTTTCTGCTTTCGTTTGTCCAAAATTTTTTTTCGAGTTTTTTCCTTCATAATATAATATATTCTTTCTTCTTTTCATTTCTGTATTTCTTTAACTTTGCACACACGCAAAGTGCACCCACTTGAGTTTGCTCTCACTTGAATTGATCTTGGCTTTTGTTTTAGAAACGTTGATTTTCTGCAAATAGCAAATGGGGGATACATGCATCAAATGACACGTTATTGTGTTCAATGCGTGTATTTATTGCTGCTTCTTTCTCCTTATTGTCCGAGATCTCTTTCTGACGTCAGACGTTGACAGTGTTGAAGTGCTTTTATCATCATCAAGACGTGTCTTGTCTGGAGCAGACATTGGGCCGGCAGTTATGGATCTCCGTCTCTCTCTCTCTCTCTCTCTCTCTCTCTCTCTCTCTCTCTCTCTCTCTCTCTCTCTCTCTCTCTCTCTCTCTCTCCCTCCCTCTCCCCCTCCTCACTCTCTCCCCCTCTCTCTCCCTCTCCCACTCCTCTTTCTCTCTCTCTCCCTCTCTCTCTATCTCTCTCTCACTCTCTCCCTCTATCATTTATTCGAGGCTGCATGATTGAGTTGTTGTTTATCGTAAATTACAAAGAAAAGAAAGATGAGGGATAAGGACGATAGATGTTTGATCATAAAATAGGAGCAAACCACAACAGAGAAATCGCCGACCACTTACTTATCATAACCCCCCCCCCCCCCCCCCCAAAAAAAAAGAAAGAAAGAAAGAAAGAAAGAAAGAAAGAAAGAAAGAAAGAAAGAAAGAAAGAAAGAAAGGAAGAAAGGAAGAAGGAAAGAAAGAAAGAAAGGAGGAAAGAAAAATAAATAAACAAAAAATGTTTTAAAAAAAAACAACCCGAAAACAGTAATAACAATAACATTTTTTTTCAAAACACAAATACACGATAAAACTCTCCTCCAAAACGGAAATCGAACTCGGGTCTCCCGCGTGTGACAGCAAAGCTCCCCTGACCATCAATATTTTATTTATAGAGACACCAGCTATCCATGTCCAGGTGCTCTTTTAGGAGCAAAACACCTCACCGGCATCTCACAGTATAATATAACTGTTGTCCACCACCCCATGACCCCCAACACAATTATGTGTATCGGGGACAAGCAGGAACCTTCCCAATTCAAGATCACTCTCCGTGTGTCCGTCTGAATCACCTCTTGGTCTGTTGGTGTCAGGATGAGGTGGAATCAGGCGCTCGTCAATTTTTGGGCATACGTAGTGATCGAATCTGAAAACCTATTCATTTGCCTTGTTTTTGATTGACACAACACCCGTCTATCTTTAACAGAAGTTGAGATATTTGCTATTGAATGACGTGGGAGTTGCCTGGTGTCAGACGTAAAATGAGCCAGAAAATGACCGCCAAACGTTGGTGACTTCCAAAGCATTAGTGTCCTTGGAAACTGCAATTTTTTTTTGTTCCTTTGATCAACGTTTTTATTCGTTTTGGGGTTTAAATTTCGTGGCGGAGGAAAAAAGGGGACGGGGGTTCTTTTTTATTTATACAGCCCACGCTGCAAAATATTTTGAAATAGACATAAAAAGTGTAAATAGAGTCTGTATGTAAAATTACCAAACGGGTAGGGGGAAAAATGCCCGTTTCTTTGATTTCATTATTTTAACGAGCGCCTGATTTCACCACGATGCTACACCTGGGAACCTATTATCTAACAAAGCATCTCAGACAGATTTTACGAGGTCTTTTCACGGCCCAACAGACAATGTGAGGAGAGGAAAGAAAGAAGGTTGAGATGACATACAGATCAAGTTGGTGATTACAATCACTGGAGGCCTCATGGGCTTTTGTTTGTTATTGTCGTCGATCCTAAGAAGACCATTAAGTAACAGTAATCTGTCCCTGTGTGAAAACAGCGTGAATGTCGGCGGTTAAAAACATCGCCATGAAATGACTAAGTGGTATTTGAGACCTGAAGCCGACAATGTTTCCTTTCTCTTGTAGGCTCGACTTTTGTGGTAATGGATGGGTTGTTACCTATTGCACGCATAAGACTCAAGTTTGGCTCCTATGAAAGATAGTCTATTTGATCGACAATGTCCGTTTATCCAGTGTGTGGATGGTCGGAGGGCACCACTGGTACTGGTAGATCCTACTTCTTTACTTCCCGTGTTATTTCTGTCTCTGTCTTACCTTTTCCGAAATGAGACTTAAAGCCGAGAACATTTCCCTCCTATTGTGCAGACTCAGCCCATCTAACTCAGACTCTGTGGTGCATTGGTTAGAGTTTTTCGCTATTGCAAGTAAAAGACTCAAGTTCGGCTCCAATGAAAGATAATCCATTTTATCCATAATGTCTGTCTTTCCCGTGTACGGATAACTATGGGGGAGGGGGGGGGGCGCTTTGTCCATCATGAACTACTCGCCTACAGAAACTTTTAGAAAGAAAAAAACATAATTGAAACAACAGCAAAAAGTACGCAGAGCGATTTTTGCTTCTAGAATGACGTATGTTACACGTGCAGACAAAAACATGTTGTATCTGAGAAATTAAAAAGAAAGTCTTCAGAAAGCTCATTGTTGATATAAGCGTTTAACTGATTATACCATTTTACATTTCACAGTTGAAAGCTCCTTGAGACATAATCAGCTCTATCGGTGCGTATAGGCAGCGGAGATTGTTACTTTTCTAGAGTGGCGTCTCTTGAATGCAATATTATTAATTGATCTCTGCTGAACATCTTCCGAGAGAGAGAGAGAGAGAGAGAGAGAGAGAGAGAGAGAGAGAGAGAGAGAGAGAGAGAGAGAGAGAGAAGAAAGAGGGGAGGGGGGGGGGGGGCTTGTTGATCAGACATGTCAAAAATTGCCCAGCAATATTTGTGTGGACACCAGAATGCTTTCGTGCAAAGACGATGGACAACAACAAAAAAAAGATCAAACACAAAATTATGTTTGATGGCGTCGGTCGGTCGGTCGGTCTGTCCGATTCCATCATTTATGCAACGATCAAATCTATGTAAACGAAGTGGAAGAGATCCGGTATCTTTCCATCTCAACAAACTCTCCGCAGGAACTGCACCAGACACAGAACAAAGAAAACAAACTCCGAGGAAAAAAGAGAAAACTCCATGATCAGACAAGCCGTCTAACAGTAATTTTGTGTGACTTCGTTGAGAAATCAAGCGTTCGTCAAAATAAAGAAAGAGAAGAAATCGATATTTTCGGGCTCATGGGGCGGTTTTTACCGGGTTTTTTTTTATCTGGCTTTTGTTTTTGCTTTTTGTTTTCTCAATCCTTCCACTGTCCTTTTAAAGAACACATTTATTATTCTGTGTGGATTTTCCAGAAAAATGTTAATTAAAGGAATTTAATCTATAAATTTGAAATTAACAAGGACACTCAAATCTTGGAAATACCCAAATTTTGGCAGTCATTTTCTCGCTATTTTAACCTCCGAAACCAGATGACCCCCACCTCCTTCTCTCTCAAATATCTCGATTTCAATTCGAGTTAGTGTGGTATAGTTTTCATCAAAAGCAAGGGACGTAAACATGCTTTAATATGTCACAAATAACTCAAAATACACCCAAACTGACGAGGGCCTGATTCCACCGCGTCGTGACACCCTTTCTGAGAAGTCCCCAGTGTCTTGAACCGACCTCTAAATCTTAGCCGACGGTTATCTTTCCACTTGATAAGTGGACGTAGACGAGAAATGCCTGAACATTCTGCATCCCAGAAGATATCATAAATGACGTATCAGATCTTACAGCCTGAAGAATACATCCCATATTCCTGCAATTTGTTACAGGGGAAAACGGCAACGATCAAATCCTCTCTCTGGAGGGAGGGCCAAGCAATAAGCAGACAAATCTCTAAAATCGTCTTTGCTCGATCACTAACCGTGTATCTGCTGATTATATTGGTTTTGTTCAGTTTTTGTTTTGTTTTGTTTTGTTAGTTTCGTTTGGATTTATATTATTTTTGGTTCATATTATGTTATTCATAACCGTAATTGCAAATTCTGATACTATACTATGATAACTCTATTGTTACGTATTATTGTGTGTGTTTGTGTGTCTGTGTGTGTGTGTGTGTGTGTTTGTGTGTGTGTGTGTGTTTGTGTGTGTGTGTGTGTATGTGTGTGTGTGTAAGAGAGAGAGAGAGCGAGAGAGAGAGAGAGAGAGAGAGAGAGAGAGAGAGAGAGAGAGAGAGAGAGTATGAAATGTATGTATGTGTTTGTGTGAATGTTTGTGTAGGCGTGTGCGTACAAATGTGAGTGTGTGTCTGGTGGGAATGGGCGAGCGGTATTGAGTGGTTGTATCTCTCATTAAGGAACCGCTTCACGTCTGATGTTTCCTCACACCCTTCCTCTCCCAGCATTGGCGTTCTGCCTGATTACAAATTTTACGAATGAAAAGAAAGGAATCGCATCTATGAGCTTCCTGATTGTATGAATCCTATACCCCACTAGACAAAAATCGTTTAAAATCGAACATACTATAATATGTCACGACGTGGTGGAATCATGCGCTCATCTACTTTGGATATATGCAGTTATTAAAACTTGTTTATTTGTCTTGCTTTTGATAAACAAAAATTATCAATCCTGAATAGAAGTAGAGATATCTACGATGGAAGGAGGTTGTTTGCGAAGGGGGTGAGCGGGTTGCCTGGTGACAGAGGTAAAAATTCGCGAGAAAACGGTCTCCAAAGTTTGTTGACGTCCAAAGCTTGAGAGTCCATGGTAGAAAGTCTAACTGCAAATTTTCTTTTGTTACGAATGAGCAATATGTTGTTAACAACAATAATGCTGTTTAAGTTAGATGCACAATCAGTATTCTGAGATATGTTGCAAGATTAAGAGTTTGATTAGATGACAGAGTAAGGGCTAAGATTAGAATTGAGTTTAAAGAGAAGGACAAGAAATACTGAAAGCCCAACAGATCAATCATTATTTTAAAACTCTTTTCCTGAAGCATAATCGAGCGACCCAAAGCCTCGAGTTCACAAAGACTTGAGCACCAAAACTCTCACATCTAGTTCCCATAAGCGCTTTGTCTAGACAACAATATCAGGCCTGAGAGTCAAAGATAAGCTATCTGCAATACATCCACGTTACAGATAAATCCTTTTACTTTGGCCCAAGAAATCATCTAAAATGTCTCTCTGTACACCGCCGGAGGGAGTTCTATGAGTGTGTTGATTGTCCCAAGTGACTTATCCCTCATGTTTGTTTCACTACCCCACTTCCCACACTCTCTTGCTCTCTCTCTCACACACATACACACA
>NW_004797442.1:1210952-1211943 GCF_000002075.1 Aplysia californica
AGAAGAAGAAAAAGAAGAAAAAGAGGAAGAGGAAGAACAGGAACAAGAACAAGGTCAAGAACAAGAACAAGATCAAGAACAAGAACAAGATCAAGAACAAGTAGAACATGAAGAGGGTGTAGAAGGGGAAAAATTCATAAAATATGTTGATTAGCAATACAAATACATTTGACAATGACTATGACATTGACAATCTTTATTCATATCGCAGGGAGAAATTTGTCTTGGTCGTTGACAATGACAGTTGACGTTACAAGGGTTAGGTACTTTCACGCATACGCACAAAAAGACAGGACATTAGTAATGAATACATGTCTCTCGTGCTGAACTGAAGGAACTCTGAGCCAGTCTATCATTTAAACTTAAAATGTTTAGCGTATGAGCCAAGTATATATAAACTAGTTGCGCCACAGCACCCAACGGAAGTCGTTGTAACTCTATTATGTCAAAACAAGCATAAGTGAAAGGTTTTCTATTCTAATCATCGGATTTTCCTACAAAGCCAGACGATATAATGGCTCTATAGGGAAGTAAGGTCAAGACTATTTATTGCCCTCTGTGATATGTAGGAAGAGCAGAAAACGAAATTAGAATCTAGAAACGTTGGTCAGTATAATAAAGATGATATAGTATATTGGTCCGAGAGTGGGTAAGGTACAGTAGCTTTCTTCTCCGAAACATCATTGTCTAGGAAATGAGTATCCGGACAGCGGCAGAGCGTGGCTCATTGTTATTCATAGGCTGGGAGGCCCAAGTTCCCCTTTCCAGGGTACAAAAAATAGAATTTCGCACTAACTGAACGAGAACAAAAAGCATGACAAATCCATTAAAGGAGAAGAAAGAAGCAAAAAGTAAAGAGAATCAAAGCAAATGAAAGTAAAAATAAAGAAATAAATAAATGATTAAATACAGCCCATCTTGCTTTAATGGCCGTCTGTAAAAAAGACAACCACATGTACAGACGAATACTTCCTACCCCCCCCCCCCCCCC
>NW_004797442.1:1212043-1213685 GCF_000002075.1 Aplysia californica
CAATAGCGTTTTTGTCTTCTTTCTCTTAGGGCCTGTATGTAGCCATTAGGCGCTTCTCTGACGCCGAGTGGTGGGCAGTTATGTTCCCGATTATTGAAAGCTAGGAATTGTAAGAATCGTCTCCGAACCCAATTACTTTCTAAAGATGTGATTTCTTCCAGTGGTTACCTGGTTGGCTCCGAACAACGTCAGGATTTAGGATAATCTTGCTTTCGGAACACCGCGAGGCACCAACATAAAAAAAAATTCTTTGAAAAAGAAGATTTTAATGAATAAAGAAATTGTTAACCGTAGGACAACATCGTATCAAAAGGAATCTAAATGTTCCTCCGTACGTAGCATTAATCGAAGGAATCGGTGCAAGAATCGATTCTTCAATCAGCTCTCCCAGCTCTGTCTGACAGTGTCTGACGCACTCAGGAGACCTGGGTTGGATCTCCGAATAGGGAGATTTTTTTAAAATCCAGCATCTCGGTCGTTCTGTTGGGGTTTTGTATCCCTCTGGGCCTGGGTTAGCCCTGACAGGCAAAGCCGCAAGGCCGCCTCCTAAAGTATCTATGTCTATTTTGTCGATGAGGATGTAGAAACACCTATATTAAAATTACACTGTCGAAAAGGATTAACTTACTGTCTTAGATGATTATTTTTCTGTTTCACAATCGGTGACCGTCTTGGGCAAGTTCGACTGTTTGTAGGGCTATTCCACGGTAAATGACGTGAAAGAAAAGGTATCTCATTTGTCCCGTAAGTTACCGACACTAAACACGTCACAGAATTTGCATTAGATACTTTATTTTGTTTAATAACTGGGTTCAATAATATGATTCTTAATAATATCTTTCCCATGTTTCGATCATTTAAAATTGAAATAAATTAATTGATATTGAATTACAGTGTTATTAATGTAAGAAAGTACAGTCCAAATGTTCCGTCAGTTACCATGGATAGCCTTGTGTGCTTTAAAACGTAAATGACCAGGGATTTTTCCTAAGAGTCCAAAACAAATACAAAAGATGAAAAATATTCTGTGCACGCAGGATCTACGTTTGAGCATTGGACAAATTGCCCAAGGAAAACTTGATCGATCAAACTTTTCAATTAGAGGAAGCTGAGCTTGTCTCACGAGGCTTCACGTTCTAATTCGGCGCCTTTCAGAGGAAATGATTCATTGATTTTTTTTTTCACTAGTCTAACTGCAACTCTTTCAATGCCGCTCCCCATCCACCCCATCCAACCCTCCGCCTCCCACTCCCACCTCCCACACACAATCTGTAACCCCCCCTCCCCAATCCACCCCCACGCCACATAATAATATACATCATTGTACCCATACCCACCTCAATTCCCCTCCCACCCCTTTCCAGCACCCTGTGGCTCCCACCTCAGGCCCCTTCGGAAATCTTTTAAAAAATAAATTCCAAACCCTCCCTGTCTATTACTCTTCTGCTTACTCCCTCTACTCCCTCGTTTTTTTTCTTCTCGCCTCCCCCCTCCCTCCCTAACTATACACACTTTCTTCTCTTTTTTTCTCTTTCTTTTAAGTTTTTTCCGTTCTTTCTTTCTTTCTTTCTTTCTTTCTTTCTTTTTTTCTTTCTTTCCTTTTCTCTCTGTGTCTCTCTCTTTGTCTCTCTATATCCTGCTC
>NW_004797442.1:1213785-1218840 GCF_000002075.1 Aplysia californica
TCTCTCTCTCTCTCTTTCTCTCTTTCTCTGTCTGCCCTCCATCTCTCTGTCTCCTCCACCCCTCGAAGAAATCTCTTTCAATGCTAGAGTATCAAGTTTCGTCGTTGCTCGTGAAGACATGAGTGTGATTGCTCTTTTTACAATTTACAGACGTGTGTAACGTGGAACTGGAATGTATTATACGGATATCCGCATAGAAAAAAAATCACAGCATAGCAGTGTCCCGAAAGTGAAACATTTTCCCGCTTTCGAGAAGTTGAAATCTGAGCAAAACGGACTTCAGGATTACCTTCTTTTCAGGTTTGTATCAACGACGCACTCAAGCGCATAACTGTTAAAAATGATATATCTTTGGTGAAATCGTTTTTGGTTTTTTTTTTTTACAAGTGCGTGTGTTTTTACGCCCGAATCACTTCAATTTTAATCAATTGGGAGCTGAGCTTTGACCCAGCCCACCCTCCAGGGACAGCTCAAGCTTATAAGGGAACAAACATCTCGACTGGTCTATAGAGGTTATGGTGCTCGCCTCTAATTCAATAGGTTCCGGGCTCGAATCCTGACAGCCGCGGAAAATTCTCACCTCTAAAATAAAAACTTTCTCCTTTCACCTCCTTTCCTGCTCTCTAATCATGGTCTGTCGTCTGCTTTCGTTTTCACTTTTTTCGCCTCCCGCCCCCCTTTTTTCCCCCCTTCTCTGGGCTCTAAATCTTTCTGCTGCCTTTCTATAGCTACCCTAGACTCCTTCATACTGCTGTCTATCAGCCACGACCCTGATCTTAACGTAGGTAAGATCAAACACCTAGCCTTCTCCGATAAGGGGCGAAAAAAAAATCGGAGGTCCCGTGTGCACGTTGTGCACATTAAAAATCCCTTGGTGATCCTAAAATCGACGAGAAGGCTTTGGTAGCTACCCTGGCATAAAATCAAAATTAAATCCTACCAAACTGAAAATGTTAAATATGTCCTGAGCGTTATTTTGGCCTATTGCAGTTGCAAGCGCGGTAAAACACTTACCAAAAAACCCCCCACAAAAAAACCCGTCTCGTCTGCACTGGACAGAAAACCGAACCATTCGGTATGAATGTCCCTGAACGGGAATCGACTGAATCTCCTCCGTGTGACGTTGAAGCACCAAATTTAAATTATTGTTACACAAAAGACGCCGGTTTTCTTTGTATGACGTAGCAGGTTTTTTTGAAGACAGTTAATATCTTATTGTCTTGTGCATAAGACAAATACATCAATCACAGTAATTGAAGAATGTATATTTTAAGGAAATAAGGAAGTTTTCGTGTAGATAATAAGATGATGTCTTTTTTATACCATTCTATGATTAAACGCGTGTTATTATCCTGCATGTGGTTGGATATTCCATCTGATGTGATATGTACATTTGTCATCTTTACTTTTCTTTACAGATTGAATTTTAATGAAAGTAACATATACATTATTTTTAAAATGTATTTTACAGCCTCTGGGACAATAAAATATTATATTTATTATCTATCTTATCTTATTGTAATATTACGTAATAATCATTGCCCTCACTTCCACCACTTCCCTCTTTCACTCTTTTGAAGTTCCTAAATCCTTACATTTCCACAACACCAACAACAACACCATTAACAGCTTTTACAACTACTGCATCAACAAAAGCATAAATTCATAGCAACAGCAACACCAAAAAAAAATCATCACTAATTTAGACAACCAATACACTGGTATTACCAACTTAAACAATAACTACAGCATCAACAACAGCATCTACGTATACAGCAACAATAACACCAGGGGAACGAAAATACAATTTCGAGGTAAATAAACGAGAACAAAGGCACGATTATGGTGGCGGGATTGTTAGTTGTCATGATTGCATGATCAGTAGTTGGTTTCTTTTTTCTTTCTCTCTTAGATCGATTTAAAACAAAGGAACCCTGAAAATGCTGTAGGCCTTTTTGCAACCCCATCACAAATGACTAAAAATGCAAAATTTTGTATGATTAAGACTTTTGCAACTCTGTCAGGTTATTCGAGATACGAGACCTCTAAATTTAAAATTCATCTCTGATAAGACCGATCCATATTATGGGAATATTCTCAAGGACAGAACTTTTGACCAAACTAGGCTTCAAACTTTCGAAACCGCACTCTCACGATTACGAAGCGGTAGCCTAACCACTTGACTGACCATCAAAGCTATACAAAAGACTGAAAACTCCCAATTTGATTTTTTTTCAATTATTCGTGTTTTCCAGAGATCTGAAACGCACGAAAGCCGAGTCAACCCCCTTTCTCTCCGGCTTTGAGAGCAACGGGAGAGGTCCTCATCTTTCATCTTCCCGAGACAATATGAACAACACCGCCCATCACAACAGCTTCGAACCTCGACCCTTCAACACTCAATACGACAACAACATCCCAGAATCTATCTCCATGAAACCTTACGCCAAAGACGGTGTGACGTCATCTTCTCTTGACCCTGACGTCATTTCCCCCCAGAAGAAAAAAGGCTCCCTGACATGGAAGGAAGCGCTGTTTGATTTTACCCAGAACACCACACTGCATGGCATTCGTTTCATCTTCATGAATGACGTGTTCATTCTACGCAGGTAATGTTACAGCTTTAAAAGCAAATCTACAATTACTCGTATTATTTTCATATTTGTCCAGTTAATGGAATGGGCATGGAACAAAACTAGAAACAACAAAAAAAAACAGCGACCAAAAATGGAGGGAACAAACAACACGTTGATGGGCCTAGCACATTTCTGAAGCCAATTTGGCAGTCTCGATTATCCTGGCACTCTGTGAGCTTTTTTCTTCTAATGGCATTAGCAGTTTGATTGTTGGTTTTTGTTGGGTTTTTGTGTGTGTAGTCACACGTTTATGACATTATGGGCTGGGAAATAGAGCCTGCTGGGGGTAATGAATAGATACAGAGTGCCAAGCGAGGCGTACTGATAAAGCCTTTGTTTGGTAGCATGACAATGAGCGTGATTCTGAGATAGACGTCTTTGTACGAAATATTTGTTGTTTGGCTTCTGAGTGTCTATCCAGTCTGGATGATCGCAAATATTTCAAGCTTCCTCCATCACATTTTAGATAATAATCTTTGGGTCGAGATGCCTCGACCCTGCCGAACCGGCATTGTTTTGCAACTCTCTTCCCCAACCCTTGAGACATACAACATCTGAGTCTAAATTTAAAAAAATCTTTAAAGACACATTTAATGACATCCTTTTTAAGTCAGTAGATTCATGTTCAATACAATGTTATGTAAATGTCTATGTATCCATTTATGTATTTTGTGAATTGCAGTGTATATATTATTTTATTCTCATTTCGTGACGATGTGTAATCGTGTGCGTGTGATAAGCAAGTAGATGTGTGTGTGTGTGTGTGTGTGTACGTGTGTGTGTGTGTGTGTATGTGTGTGTGTGTGTGAGTGTGTGTGTGTGTGTGTTTGGCATACATGTGTGCGTGTTATGTGTTCGTGAGTGTGTATGCGTGTGTTTGTGTGTGTGTATATGTATATGTGTGTGTGTTTGTGTGTATATGAGTGTGTGTGTGTGTGTGTGAGTGTGTGTGTGTGTGTCGCGTGCATGAATATTTTTCTTACATGCATTTATGTAAAGCGCCTAGAGCTGTGTTTACACGGGAGTGGGCGCTATAGAAATGATCTTCATTATTATTATTATTATCAGTGATGTAGTTGTTAGACACTTCGTTGTTGCACACAGAAGACCTGTGTTCGAATCCCGAATTAATAGAATTTTTAGCAATTATCTCCGTCTTTCTACTGGGATATTGTATCCCTCTCAACCCGAGGTAGCCCTGACATGACAAGCAGGGTAGGGATCCCGCCTCTTTTATGATGTTAACTGTGTTGATGGGGGCGTAAAACACCTTCGTTAAAGCAGAAGCTGTCTGTCTGGGCCAACCTGTGATGAGAGAGATACAGGATCCTGTTGAACAGACGAAGGTAGAGTCGACATTGTCTGACACGGCCACCCATTGTTGAAGAAGAAAAAGCGGTTGTCTTTGACAGATGGTCGTGTTTATAGTGTCATTATAATGTTTAAAAATAGGCAAAAGTAAGAGAAGAGAAGTGGCTGTTTGTTCCAGTGATTGTCTTAAACAGGTGGCCGTTAGGGCAAGTTCGACTGTCCCTGACAAGACATCCCCATCCCCCCCCCTTTGGATAATAAATTCGTGTATTTCCTTTATTAGTTCAACATTTTTGTGCTCTTCAGTGTCTATATTTAAACCCTTTTTTTAAAAAACCCAGGAAACCATCTTGCATTATAAACTTTAATTAACTCTTCGCTACTGAACAGAACACTTGTCACCATAACTTAGTAGTCTTTCTGGTGATTGAAGAAAGGGGTGAAAGGGAAGGGAGGTGGGGGGGGGGAGGGGGTTACGCTGTACCTGGGTTTATAATTCACATTTTCCAAAGACCAGAACTCTCTTAACATGATTCCCGATTCATCCGCTCTTTCTAGTGGGTGTGTACTGCTCTGTGGTGAAAGAGTTTAAAAAAAGAGGTAGAGAAAAAGTAATAACAGATTGTAGTATTTTTGTTGAGAATGAGCATCGATTGTGGTCAATGGAGCAGCATTGGGGAAAAACTTCCTGATGTTAATGTGAGTGGCATGTTCCTGTGGCCAATTTGGAGCCATTTAGTTTTCGAGCACCCTGGGGGCCCAGGTCACTTTCGATGCGATTGCTCTTTTCTGCTCTGATGGACACAGGGCCTGTCCTCTGCATTAGAGCTTTCTGTTTGTTCTTATAAGATGCATGTTTGTAATAGTTTATTCTTGTTACTCGTGTTGTTGTTGTTGTTCCTGTTTTTAGCACGAGTGTTACAGGCTGTTGGTCTTTTATTTAACTAGATTCAATTGGATAGAAAAGGGGGGGGGATTGATGTTGAAAAGATTTTTAAAGAGAGATGAGGAACAGGAAAGAGCTATTAGGTGAGGCAGAGAAGAGGAATGAGGAATAGGAAAGGGCGTATTAGAATGTAAGGGTTGTGTTTTTTCGGGGGGGGGGGGG
>NW_004797442.1:1218940-1226884 GCF_000002075.1 Aplysia californica
GTGTAAAAAAAAAGACCACTTTGGTAATGGGAAGGAGGACTAGACAAAGGAGCAATTAAGTAATGTTGTTGTTTATTATTT
This sequence comes from Aplysia californica, assembly GCF_000002075.1. Lineage (NCBI taxonomy): Eukaryota > Metazoa > Mollusca > Gastropoda > Aplysiida > Aplysiidae > Aplysia > Aplysia californica. Next base: position 1,219,022 of record NW_004797442.1, read on the forward strand.
TTTCTTTTCTTTTCTTTTTGTTGTTGCTTTTTTGTGGGTTTTGTTGGGGTTTTTTTAGGGGGGGGGGGTGGTTGTTTAGTAATAGCAACAAAGTGTGTATGTAGCATTTTAGATTTTGAAGTTAGCTGTTAGTCTTCGATAGAGTAAGCCCACAGTTTATTCGTAAGTTAAAGATCTAAGTGAAGCCATAGCCCCAGCTGGAGATGGTTGCAACACCTGATTTATAGTTAATTGTTTAGATCATGTTAGTCCTTCATTCCTCTGCTCTTTCGAGTCACAAGGTGGCTGTCCCGCTCCTTAGTGGAGTCATCTCTATAGTGTCGCCGAAGGTTTTGTAATTGGCCAGCTCTATTCGGACTCGAGTCCGAAAAAAAAGGTTTTATTTATTCGGACTCGGCTTCTGAGTGAGTTATGTGAGTGTAAGGAGGTTGCATCATATAAGTGTCGTCGGGGGATTTTATGTAAAACTAGAATTAGAACTAGAACTGCCTACTAGGACAGTGTAATTGTGTCAAAAGTTAAAGGACTGCACTCTCACGAGATCTACCCAATGGCAATATCTAAATACACTTACTTTACTTTACTTTTTTCTTCCGCTTGTACCCTGGGGTGTCGCGGGGAGACACAGGCGTCTGTCTGCAGCAAGTAGGGGGGGCATCCCGTGAGCTCTAAGGGTGTCTGCCACAGATTCACTCCATCGTCGCCTTGGTCTTCCTCTGGCTCTCCATCCAGAATATTTAGTGTTGTATGCTCTCAGAGCTGGATGGTTTGAGGGCATCCGCGTGAGGTGTCCGAACCACTTGACCTTTTGGTTTTCAATGTGTAGTAGGACTGGTGTTGCTCCCACAGTGTCCCTTATGACTTCATTTTTAATTTTGTCTCTTCTTGTTTTGTTGACCGCTCTTCTTAAGCATTTCGTCTCGCATGTGACCAGTTTCCTCTCTAGGGCTTTTGTTAGGGACCATGTCTGGCACTGATATGTGAGCGTTGGAAGGAAAATGGCGTTGATGAGCTTCGCCTTGGTGCTCATGGGGATATTGGGATGTTTCAGGAGAAACAGGTAACCGAAAACTCAGGGTCTTTCCACCATCACTATAGCATAATCATTACTTCCACTACCATTTGTCTTTCCACATGTTTAGTTCATTTTGTTGTGTGTTATAGTTTTTCTGTAATTTTTTAAAAAATTACATCGCACAAAATCGACAGCCGTGGCCTCTTCCCAACACCTCTTCTCCCAGCAAGCCAAGAGTGCGAGATCGCTACGCACAATCTCATTGGTCGACATAATTAACTTTGCCCCCGGCAAGGTCAGCTCAACTTGGTTGTTCTGTTCATCTTATTATAATACTTATGATGCAGGGAGGGCAAGTTTAGACAGATCTAATGACTGGATATTTTTAAGCTCACGTCTCGATGGTTATCATTATAATCGAAAAAATGTTCGTACCTGCTGGAAATATTTAGGAACAAGGGTAAGAAATCGGAACGGACTTCATGCTGGACTCAATTCAGAGTCGGAATATAATTTTTCTCTATTCGGACTGCGAGTCTGAATAGTCACTTCGTTTGGAATTTTGCACGAAGTCTCATACAATGGTGGTGACATTGTCAGTAATAGTACCTAAACTACTGGGCCGAGACGCATAGGTAGATGGAGATACTCATTTTGCTGGTATGGGGGTTTTGTTTTTGTGTTTGCATTTGATTTTAGTCGAACATACGCTGTTTAGTATACTTTTATCTCATGGATAGTTTTCAACCGGATCGCTTATCGAAAATAATTAATACCATGACTTGCGTGTTGACCTGTTGGACAACTCACCGTCCAGGGGCGAGTTTTTGTTGTTTTTATTTTATTTTTATTGGAAGTGAAAAGGGAGATAGCAAGAGTGACAAAGAAATAAATTTTAAGACGATGGTTGAAGAGAAAGACAAACGGGTTGTTGAGAGTCAGAAAAAGAAGTTAACAAGACCTTCAGAGAGAGAGAGAGAGAGAGAGAGAGAGAGAGAGAGAGGGGGGAGAGGGAGAGAGAGAGAGAGAGAGAGAGAGAGAGAGAGAGAGAGAGAGAGAGAGAGAGAGAGAGAGAGAGAGAGAACAAGTGAGTTTTAAAAATCTTTGTTGATGTGCGCGGCTTATGGACTTCTCAACGGGTTTCAGTATTTCTAACTCGTGAAGGCCGATATGCTCTCCTGTATGAGGGAATCACAGTTGCCAGTCGACCCGGGCTATCCATGGGTCTAAGATTAAAATATCTGCTAAAACCCCAATCTTAAGGGACTCAGCTGTGGAGGTGTGCGAACGAAAGTCTCAAGCTTCTTCGAGCTCATCAGCGATGTTTCCACACGCGCAATGCCTCTAAGATACCTCAGATATCTCTAAGATACCCCAGGATGACCTGCTTATCCTGTCAGTTAGTGGCCAGGGTCATGAGGCTCCATAGCCATCCCGGATTGACAAGCTGTCCGCTAGCTTCTAAAGTCTCCATTATTATTCTTGGAGTTCCTAGGCTATCGTCTCTTTTTACTATTTGGCACTAACTAACTGACTAACTGACTAACTAACTAACTAACTAACTAACTAACTAACTAATTAACTAACTAACTAACTAACTAACTGGCTGACTGACTGACTGACTGACTGACTGACTGACTGACTGACTGACTGACTGACTGACTGACTGACTGACTGACTAAATAAGTGACTAACTGACTAATTAATCAGCTAACTAGCCAACTAATTAACTAAGTAACTAACTATAACAAACGAACGAACGAACGAACGAACGAACGAACGAACTATCTAACTTGTTAACAAGCTAACTAACTGACTAACTGACTGGCTGACTAGCTGGCTGACTAGCTGACTGATTGACTAAGTGACTGACTGACTAAATAAGTGACTAACTGACTAATTAACTAACTAACGAACGAACGGACAAACGAACGAACGAACAAATGAACGTACGAACGAACGAACGAACAAACTAACTATCTAACTAACTAGCTAACTAACTATCTAACTCACAACTAACTTACTAACTACAAGTGACATACCAAACGTTTTTTACCTGACCATGAAGGAATAAAGGTAGAAAGCTGAAATGTGGGGTGAAAGCCAACAATCATCTTCCTGGAATGCATTGTATACATTTTGGGGAATATCCAATTACTGGTTTTAACAGTAGAACACTGTATGTGAATGGGGGCATGTTGTTCTCCAGTTTCAACACAGAAATGGAGAAAATTGAGTACATGCCGCTAATGAAGTTTTTGTTTTTGCAAGGCAAGCAACTGCAGTGTATTTTTACGGAGATGCAAGCCGTATATGTAACTGATTGCCCATCCAATGCTGTAATAAAATTTTGGAGTAACAATTTATTAGCGGATGCATGGACATTGAAGATGACCACTGTGATGGTCGCCCAGTGACAACAACAACAGAAAAGAATGCTTTGAAAATCAAGAAGCTTGTGTTGTCTGGTAAGCGGGTGACAGTCGAACGTTTGAGCAAAGAAACTAGGTTTAGCCTGGGATCAGTTGAACGAATCTTAAATGAACATTTGAATATGACGAAGGTCTCTGCGAGATGGGTCCCACGTTTGTTGAGTCCACCTCAAGAAGTGCAGGGTGTGGATTGTTGTGAAGAATAGCTAGGTCTTGTGAAATTGAATTTAAAAAGGATGAAACTAATTTTTTTTCAAGGATGAGACATAGGTCCACGTCTATGATTCTGAGTCAAAACCTGCATCAATGCAATGAAAATCGCCCTCGTCTCTAACGCCAAAGAAGGCAAAAGTGTAGCCGTCAAGAGGAAAAGTGATGCTATCAGGGTTTGTTTAACAAAGAAGGAGTGATTATGACAGACTATCTTGAAAATGGACATACGATCACCGGAGACCCTTATTCCAAGCAGCTAAAACAAAATACGAAAGTCTATTAATGAAAAACGCAGAAGAAAGATCCGAAAATGCATTTTGGTGCCTCGCGATAACGTGCCGGGAACACTTCAAGAAATGTTGTAGAAACTGAGAGAGAAAGTGACTATAAAATGTTGCCGCATCCACTCTATTCTTCAGATTGAGTTCCGTCCGACTATTTTTTTTATTCCCTTAATTGAAAAAGGATTTAAAAAGAAGGCATTTTGAAAGTGATGATTAGGTCAAAGAAGCGGTTGAAGGCTGATTTTTCGACAAAGAACGGGTCTTCTATTCTCAAGGTTTTTTCAGGGTCGTACACCGATGGCAAAAATGTATTATAGTGGTAGGCGACTACGTAAAAATAGATTAAGGTTAGTTCCAAATTTCAGTTTTTTTCTTTTATTCCTTCTTGGTCAGGTAAAAAGCTGTTGGTATGCCCCTCGTAATTAGGCATGATTATAATACAGACAAATCATCTTCATCATTGCCTTTCTCATCCTGCACCAGAGTGTAGGCCACGAACAAACACTTTCCACCTTTCTCTATCGTGGGCTAGCCTCTTTATGTGGTTCCGCAAATATATAAAATTATGTATATAATATACCCTGTTTGAGACGACCACCCATCCATCATTGAGAAGGAAAGAGGTCAACTTTAAATAGGTGGTCCTCTCGGGCAACGTCAGTATCATCATCATCCAGTGCCAGATCTGAGACAGATATCGGCGATCAAGGTTCTCCATTCATTCCTTTGCTCGGATGCCCTCAAAAAGCTACGTTTCCCTGATCTTTCCCTGTCATCCACTTGTTCAGGTTCCCCAAGTAGGTTGCTCTGGGCCTACCCCTGCCTCGCTTGCCCTCAATCTTGCCAATGAAAGCTAGATGTTCAAGACCTTTTTGTCTATTCAGGTGTCCTAAAAACTGCATTTGTCGTTTCCTGATGGTTTTTAACAGTGAGCGTTCCACGTGGGCTTCATCAAGCAGTACCTCATTTATGTCAGTATACTACTGAGAATAAATCGCTGGAAGGAATTGAGAAGTGGTTGTTTGTACTGGTGATTGTCTTGGACAGAGAGTTGTTAGAACATGTTCAATTATATTTCTTCCTGGGCTCAGACAAGGCAATAGGCGTCGGTAGTCTAGTCGTTAGACTACCGGACTCTTAATCGTGAGATTGCAGGTTCGGTGGTTCAAGCCACAGCTCGGTCCGACGTTGTGTCTTTCGGAAAGGGGCTTTACAAAAATGTCCCTCTTGGCTCGGTCATATCGGAGACGGACGTTAAACTCGGAGGTCCCGCCTCCTAAATAACCTAACAGTGGTGATAAGGGTGTTAAGCCTATACCATTTCACAATTTCACACAGCAATGCGCTACTTGAAATGATTCGAACTCCGTTTCTTCAGTGCTTTACTTTATAATATTTTAATTCTGTTCCCTCCGTGCTTTATTTGAAAAGATTTGAACTCTGTTTCCTCAGACTACTCTGGCTGGCGCTGTTCCTGACCTGTTCGGTCCTGATGAGCGTCCAGATAGTGGAGAGAATCGTCTTCTTCTACAGCTACCCCGTCACCGTGAACGTACACGTCAACTTTAACAAGACTCTGGCCTTTCCGGCTTTCACAGTCTGTAACCAGAATGCTTTCAGGTAAATTGACATTACTATTTAAGAAATGAAATGAATGGTTTGAACTGAGTCCCAATTGCAGACACCTGGCCAACGTTCACATCACTATGGGTTGTGAAAGACCGAGACGGGAATGTGCTGCTGTCATTAACGACAGTGACACACGACAGTTAATTGAGGAGTATTCCAAGCCAGAAGACCCAGTGATCTACATGGATGGATCGGTCAGGAGGGGTGAGAGAAGTGGATGGGGTTTGTAGTGTACAGTGGGAACAAAAAGGTTCATAGCATGTCAGGAGCCATAGAAAGAACAACTTCAAGAATGAAAATGGAGACTGAGGCCGTAACAAGAGCGCTTGGCTGGCTTCAAAATACAAGACCAAAAACTACCCATCTCATCATTGTCACGGACTCCCAGAGCATCATTCTTGAGAAGGGTTGAGAAAGGGCTTCTTCGGAGTGAATGGATGAACCCAATACAACACTCATCACTTAGAGCCATCACGTGGATATTCTGTCCAGGGCACTCTGGAGTGAAAGGCAATGAGGAGGCTGATAGGCTGGCAGGCAGTGCCGTGGTTGATAGTGAGGTGAAATTTGACAAAGGAGAAGTGTTGAAGACCCTGGAGAAAAAGTTGCTGGATGAAGAAGACAAGCAGACAGCAGAACACCACGCAATCAATAGGATGCGGGAAATGGGGAAAGAGAGGGGATAAGGAAGAAAGGAACGATTATCTGGAAATGAAAGACGTCCCCATAATCAGACAGCCACCGGAACAATCAGTATGGATACCTTGCGGGCTTTGGTGCTGGGGGAACTGAGCACTTATGGACCTGTCCGGTGTTCAATGACGTTGTTGCCCTGAACAGTTAATACAGGTACTATTTTTTTTAAAAGAGAAGAAAAACAAAACTCAACAAAAACATTTTTTAAACTTTCAGGCAATTATAACAACATTAATGTAAAGATTACTTTCAGGTAAATAGTATATTGGCATTGTTGTAAAGAAAGCTTTCAGGTAATTAAAGTGGCATTAATGTAAAGAATACTTTTACGTAAATAGTACAGTGCCATTATTTTTTTTAAAAATAGGCTTTCCGGTTTTTGTATGAACGTTATTGTAAAGAAAGCTTACAGTCAATTATGGTGACATTATTGTTTACACCTCTAAGACTTCGCTATAAACATAATTTATCAAGTGGTCTCTGGTTTATTGTTGCTCGATGATGCGTAAGAAGAAATAATATGATAGGGAGAAAGGAGGCTCAGGAATACGTGAACGAACATGCTGGAGAGAAGTACCGAGAATGGGAGAGAGAAAGAGACGGACAGACAGACAGATACACAGACAGAGGGAGAGAGAGAGAGAGAGAGAGAGAGAGAGAGAGAGAGAGAGAGAGAGAGAGAGAGAGAGAGAGAGAGAGAGAGAGAAGGAGTGGGAGAGAGATGAGGATAGAGACAAAAAAGAGAAAGGAAAACAGAGAGACGAGAAAGAGAGGGAGAGAGAAAGAGAGAGAGAGAGATAGAGATAGAGAGAAAGAGAGAGAGAGAGAGAGTGGGGGAGAGAGGGGGGTAAGAAAGAGAGACTAGAAAAGAGAAAGCTGGAGAGAGAGAGAGAGAGAGAGAGAGAGAGAGAGAGAGAGAGAGAGACTGAAAGAGAGAGAGAGAATGGAAAAGACAGACTGACAGAGAGAGAGAGAGAGAGAGAGAGAGAGAGAGAGAGACAGAGAGAGACAGAGAGAGACAGAGACAGAGACAGAGACAGACAGACAGACAGAGAGAGACAGATAGACAGAGAGAGAGAGAGTAAAATTCACTAAGGTTAATATTAATAATTATAGAGAATGGATAGCTCCTAAAACAATTAAATGCAATACAATGTATTTTTAAAGACTACTCAAAAAGGAGACTGAAACGCAGACATTAGAAGGGACAGGCTAAGCAGTAGTAGACGAATACGGAACACAGCCACTCTATACCCTGTTTATTCTTCACGATAATGATGATTGGCGAGTAGTTATAACTGCCACAGCTTAAGTAGTTCTTATTTATCGTGTGTTTGTGGTTCAATTTACAGGACAACGACACACACATTGTACCATTTTACTCTCTCAATAAACTCTTCATTTGCATGAACTCTAGACTACAAACTTTGCCAGTCAATGAAGGACAGCTTCCATTATACAGTCTATTTTGTGTATATTAATTATTATTTGCATCAAATATTTTCTGTCTCTTTCTCTATCTATCTATCTATCTATCTCTCTATCTATCTATCTATCTATCTATCTATCTATCTATCTATCTATCTATCTATCT
>NW_004797442.1:1226984-1229389 GCF_000002075.1 Aplysia californica
AAAGACTACTAAAAAAGTAGACTGAAACGCAGACATAAGAAGGGACAGGCTAAGCAGTAGTAGACGAATACGGAACACAGCCACTCTATACCCTGTTTATTCTTCACGATAATGATGATTAGCGAGTAGTTATAACTGCCACAGCTTAAGTAGTTCTTATTAATCGTGTGTTTGTGGTTCAATTTACAGGACAACGACACACACATTGTACCATTTTACTCTATCAATAAACTCTTCATTTGCGTGAACTCTAGCCTACAAACTTTGCCAGTCAATGAAGGACAGCTTCCATTATACAGTCTATTTTGTGTATATTAATTATTATTTGCATTAAATATTTTCTGTCTCTTTCTCTATCTATCTATCTATCTATCTATCTATCTATCTATCTATCTATCTATCTATCTATCTATCTATCTATCTATCTATCTATCTATCTATCTATTTATCTATCTATCTATCTGTCTATAACCCTTCTACACACTTGCCCCTGCACCCACACATGCTAAAACATACATACGTACACTCGCGTGCATACTTACAGACACACACACACACACACACACACACACACACACACACACACACACACACACACACACACACACACACACATATATATATTGTTGCCTGTTCTTGGACTAAACGATCTTAGGGGTTTCGCTGAGAATTAAGGGTCCAACTGGTATTGAACTTTTCGAGTGCAAAGTGCTTGGATAACACGCAATGGGACCAAGCTGGGAATTGAGGGAAATGAGGTAAAGGGGTCGGATTCCCTCACTGTACGGAAGTCACGTAATTTCCCCATGCTCCCAAAGTCGGCTGTCTTTATAGGGAATCAATAACTCGCTGTTACATGGTGGTTTTTTAATGGGTTTTTTTGTTTGTCGTTGTTGGTTTTTGTTTGTTTTTTTTTTTTTACTAAAGTTGAGGCGTTTTTACCCCCAATCCCTCCCCAAAATCCACACGATTTAGATAATTTAGGAGATGGGTTTCCGACCATGTCTGTCAGGGCCAACACGAGCTGAAAGGGATACAATACCCCAGCACCGATGACCGAGATACTCGATAAAAAAAATTCTTCCCATGGGTTGCCCACTAGCGCGATCGGGTCGACTTGGATCGGGTCGGGTCGGATCGGATCGGGTCGATTTGGTAGTCGGGACTAGCCAAAATGAGGGCGCAAAGCGACCATAGTTGCACAAACCGATCAACTCTGTCGGTGACCTTCAAAAACAAACGCGTTTGTTTCCAGGCCTGCGAGTCGCGTGATCGGGTGGTTTGCAGCCAATCACAACAGGGCAGATTCAAGTGTCCATGTTGACACTGCGATGTCCAGGTCTGGCATTTCCGTGCGAAATACCATCAACAATTGACAACAATGGAGTTCATTGACTTAGAGAAGATAATAGAAAGTTATCGATGTAACCCATGTTTATGGGGTTCAAGGCTGCCCCCAGCACTGCAACAGGGAACTGCAGAAAGGAGCCCTGGAAGCCATTGATTGAGGTTAAAGGTGTCTCTACTCCAACTTCCAGGTCGTCGGGTACAATCGCGGCGGGGTTGTAGTGTGCAATGAAACCACCAGAAAACGACCTGACCCGACGACCCGACACGACCCGACCTGCTCGAGCTAATTGGCATACCCTATTACTCGGCTCTCCTGCACGCGACAGTGAAGCCCCTTATTGTACGGGGTGCCCACTACGGATGGGATCGGCCCGATCCAGCCGTAGTGGGCACCCCGTAAAACTGCTTCCCCACAATTGTGAACAGTGTAGCATCACTTCGCTATCCTAGAATTACAAAGTTTTCTCCGCTCAGAACCCAGTTTCGAGAAACTTGAAGTAAAAAAAGGTTTGAGTTTCACTACATGTCAAGCTTTTTCGAATGCATTTTTCTAATATCTTAATAACGACTCCGAATAATCTTACGATTTTAATAGAGCAGGTAGAACATTATTGGTTTCTGTCTTCCTTTCTCTCTTTCTCTCTCTCTCTCTCTCTCTCTCTCTCTCTCTCTCTCTCTCTCTCTCTCTCCCTTTCTGTCCATGTCCTTCACGCACTATGATCTAAGTACATTGTATCTCAAAACAGCCAAAAATGTAGGATAAAACGTTTATTAATTCTAAGATAGCGACTTAATTACCAAGGACCGCTTGTCTCCCCCACAGGGCGTCAGCCGCGACGGACAGACACCTGTACAGACTGATAGAACGCCTTCATTCGGGAGACACGTCCGCACTACTATCCCAGTCACCTGACCCGTTGCCTAGCAACCTGAGTTTGGACGAGCTCTACCTGACCACGGCTCACAGGAAGGAGGACCTCATAGTCAGGTACCAGTGGACACTGTGTAGTAATTGTGTCTATCTATCTGTTTGCGTGTCTGTCTGTTTCTTTCTT
>NW_004797442.1:1230195-1232827 GCF_000002075.1 Aplysia californica
TAGCGTCAATAAAATTGAAGCTTGCACTGTACGCCTCCGAAGAACTCGAGATTTTTTCAGAATGCTATCAGGTCTGCTGGGAGCAATTTTATAGATTGTAAAGCGCATAAAACTTACTGTTGAGCTGGAGTTTGCGCGATACAAAATTAATGTTATCTATTGCATGTATCTATTATTACTACCTCCCCAAAACTTGCTTTCCCTTGATACTTACCAGTTTAAAAAATTGACACAGACTTAGTTTTGTTGAAAACGTGCGAGTGCATACGTACACATGGCAGTGAAGAGGTTAAATCTCCCCCCGCCCCTCTTTTAAAAAAAAAAAACCCAAAAAAACCCAACATAATAATATACCTGTTTGTGCGGCATTTCTGGAGACATGAGAGAAACAGGATATCCGCTAAACGTTAAAAACATATTATGTGAGGGGTAGGCTGGTGGCAGTGAGTATGTGTTGTGTGTGTGTGTGTGTATGTGTGTGTTTGTGGGTGTGTGTATATGTGGGTGTGTGTGAGTGGTTGGAATGTGTTTGTGTCTATGTTTTTGTTTTTGTTGTTGTTATTGTTTGTTTGTATATGCATGCCTGTAAGTGACAGACAGGAGAAAGAGAGGGAGAGAGGGGGGGAGAGAGAGAGAGAGAGAGAGAGAGAGGGGGGGGGAGGGAGAGAGAGAAAGAGAAAGAGAGAGAACGAGAGAGAGAGAGAAAGTATGTTAACACCTGAACAAACAGAAAAGCGGTCTGTTTGGCTGACTCGAGAGCCATCCAAGAAAAATGTAATACCAGTATACTTTCTCAGCAAAAAATTGTAAACATAACTTTGGTGTCGACGATAACCGTGTATCCACCTGATCAGGTCTCAATAACCGTGTATCCACCTGATCAGGTCTCAAATAATAATAATAATAATAATAATAATAATAATAATAATAATAATAATAATAATAATAGTGATGATATCATTAGTATTATCAATAATATAAAAAATAAGAATAATGTTAATAATGATAATAATAATTATTATTATTATAAAATTAATAATAATAGTAATAATAATAATAATAATAATAATAATAATAATGATAATAATAATAAAATAGCACTTGTATTGCGCAAATTCCTAACGCAAATACCCGCCCAACAGCAAGCTCTCAGCGCCTTACAATCTATAATATTATTACCCCAGCAGACCTAATGGCATTCTGTAACAATCTCCACTTCCTAGTAAGCGTGATACAATTATGTTACTTAATAACTGTAATTACAGTCGGTAATAATTTGACAAATGAACACGATAACTCTCAGAATGCTGAAAACAATTCCTCATATTATCATTTTTTTGCGCAGGCCGTTTTAATAATAATAATAATAATAATAATAATTGCATTTATATAGCGCATATCCATGCTCAAGAGCTTGCTCTATGCGCTTTACAACTATTATTACCCCAGCAGACCCTCTGAGAACACTCAGAAACATTCTCAGCTTCCGTGGAAGCATACAGTGCAAGCTGCGGATTTCACGCGCTCAAACACGATCAAACTGACAAGATCTTTTACTGTCTATAGCTGGGTACCCATTTCCACCTGGGTGAAGTGAGGAAAATTTGTGCAAAGTGCCTTTCCCAAGGACACAACGTCGGGTCCCTGACAGGATTCGAACCCACCACCTTACGGTTGCGAGTCCGAGAGCCTAACCACTAGGCCACCGACGCCATCCATTGTTTGAGCGCTGCAAATATCACAATAATTCCGCTATTATTTCATTGATTTGTGTAAAATGAAAACCAAACTGGGGCATAGAAATGAAAGCTCCGTGCAATAGGCATACCGTTTAATTATGCATGATAGGATGAATTTTCTAGTGTTTAGGATTATTGGTATGACTGTAAATAACTGAGCGATGCCTAAAGCTATCTGAACTAATGTGTCGTTTATAAAGAGTTGAACAAAATTTTGGGCAATTCGGGTACATATTACTAGAAAGGCATAAAATTATTTATCCTTTCCCAACCACCCCATTCCCCCCCCCCCCCCCCTTCTCCATTTTTCTGAAAGTCTACGTTCACTCACGTACATCGTTAGAGTTAGACATGGGCGGTACCATTTTTTCTGAGTCTGGCCCACGATATCTGCTCGACCACTGACGTCAGTTAAGATCACTGACCGACCAGCCCTCACCTTTCATCCCTTCTCAGAATGAACTGCCTTTGGAATGTTGTGGGGGAAATGAGAACACGAACTGATGAATTTCCCGCCTTTTCTTTGGCAAACGTCTACCTTAATAAATCTCATAATAATAACAACCAAAGCTGGACGCCAATTTCGCGGTCACTTGCGGGAAACGCCAGGAAAATGAAACCTGGAAGTCATTCTCTTTGTTAACGGTAGGGCAGAAATGTTGGCATGGGTTCTTGCCAGGAAGATGAAAAGAAAATTATGCTAGTTGTCGGAGTTTGTCTACGCTCAGCTGTTTTGGGTTCTTTCGTGAACTTAATTAAGGGAAAAAGAAACAAATAACCATAACTGACAAAAATTAGAAGTTTACAAATTATGATGTTTAATTTCTGTGTGTGAAACTGTTCAAATAGTGTGAAAGAACTTGGGTCTGTAACCCCCCCCCCCCCCCCCCCCC
>NW_004797442.1:1234388-1236881 GCF_000002075.1 Aplysia californica
AGAGAGAGAGAGAGAGAGAGAGAAAGAGAGAGAGAGAACGAAGAGAGAGAGAGAGAAAGAGAGATCGGTTTTGTGAAAGTGAAACTAGTAAGGTACACTGCATTTACGTTTCTGAGCCTAAAAGAGCGAGGTCTTCAAACTAAGTTCACGAGAGTATTTTTTCCGTACCAACGACATTTATAAACCCCTTCTTGTTGGTGCCTTGTTGTTAGAGGGCGCCACTGTTCCGGTAGGTCTTATTTCTTTTCTGTCCCTCGGTTGTTCCTGTCTGTCTTTCCTGCTTTTCCCAAGCACTAAATGTCTGATATTGTGCCCGTGTGCTGGTCTTTACACTGTGGGAACTGGACAAGGGGTCAGTTCGTAAATCAATACTTTTTCTTCTTCTTCTGCTGTCAGGCCTGGAGCAGACATTGACGATCATGGTACCCTATTTCTTCATGTTGTCTGTCTTCTTGATCATTCTTGTATGCTGTTCTTTGTCTTACTCTGCTCTTCTTTCCCTCTCTTTCCATAGAGTAACAGTTTCTCTTCTCCATTTGATCTATCTACGTGGTCAATGAATCTCAATTGTCTTTTTCTGATGTCGCTGGTTATGAATCTTTCGCCTCCTGCCATTTGGAGCACTTTTCTATTTGTTTTCAACTCTGTTCATGAGATTCTGATCGAGTATTCGACCTAAATACCACATTTCAACGGCATCCAATCTTCTCTCTGTGTCTTTAGTTAGACTCCAGATCTATCATCTATAAAAAAAAAAGATTGACCATGTTATGTACGCTTTCAGGGTTATTATTTTTCTAATTCACTGTTTTGTCTCTAGTTGAGAGAATAATATTAGGCATCGTCTTGATGAAAAATTAAATCCATATAAAATCGTTTAATGCTCTTTGACAGTCTCCCGTTTAAGGGGGCGAAATAACTCTTTCAAGGTGCAGTTAAACAAGTCGCTACCTTAGAATTTTAAAGTTCTATCTGATATTTCTGGCCGTTTTGAGTTACTAAAACGATAAGGTGAGAACTACAAACCATATATGTTCTATGCTCTATGAAAATCATAAGATTATTCGAAGTCGTCATCAAGATATTCAAAGAATTGCATTTATTTTAACTTAACATCGTGTGAAACTCAACATTTTTTTCATCAAATTTTTCAAAACTAGGTACTGGGCAGATAGAAATTTGTAATTCTAAGATAGCGAAGGGCGCACACTTGTGCTATATTAATCAATCACTATTTTAAAAAATATCATGATAAATAAATAAACAAACAAACAAACAAACAAACAAATAAACTAAGTAACGAACAAAGTCTGTTCCACAGGTGTGAATGGCAGAACAAGCCGTGCGGCCCGGAGAACTTTACCCTCGTCCTCACTGACCACGGAGTCTGCTACAACTTCAACGATAACCCTTCCGAACCTCTTTGGGTCACCTCCACTGGTCAGTAAGCCCAATAGTAGCTAGTAACAGTCGATCCTGTCCTTGATGCCCACCTTCTGTTAAGAAGAAATGTAGTTGTCTTAAGTAGGTTGCCCTCTTGGTCAATGCCTTGAAAACGTGTCCGATCAGGAGCACACCAAATGAGAGGCAGCGTGGTGGAATCAGGCTCTCGTTTATTTTTGGGCATATTGAGGTATTGGTATCACCTTAAAGCTTGTTCATGTGTCTTGCTTTCATTGAAAAAATAACCCATCCATCTTCAATAAAAGTGGAGATATTTTGGATTGAAGGAGGTGGGGGTCACTTGGTTCAAGAAGTAAAATTAGCAAGAAAATGGCCACCAAAGCTTGGTAAATTCCAAAGCTGGTGAGTCCAATGAAACTGTAAATTTTTGTGTGCCTTTAGTCAACGCTTTTCGGTGAAATCCTCAAAGGAATTTGTTTGTAAATGGACATACAAGGTGTTGAGCCGAAAAACAAAAATTTGGTAAAAATTATTAAGCAGGGAGAAAACTGCTGTTTCCTTCGATTTCATCATTTTGACGAGAGCCTGATTCCACCACGCTGCCTCACAAATTATGCAACGTTATGCGGCACATTTGGAACATTCATGCACTGTTCAGAAAACGAGAATTCGGACGGACAAACAAAAATGCAGGGGGGAGGGAAGAGGTTGTTTGCACAGGCGATTATCATAGGCAGATGGTCGATAGACCAGGTTAGAATGCATTTTTAAATTTGAATTTCTTCTATTTTTCTGCATTTTTGTCAGTCCTATTTCTCGAATCGTTTTCTGAACAGTCTATGAATGTTCCAAATGTGCTGCAACGTTGCCTTTGGTCTACTTCTGATCAGACACACATCGTCGGCAAGTTGCTAAAATGTACTAAGCCAAGAAAGTAAAATGTAACAGTCAAAAAAGAAAGGTGGGATTTTTTAACTTGTACCTGGCTTACGTAATGGTTTGTTGTTGTTGGGTTGTTATTGTTGTTTGTTTGTTGAAGTTTTGTTTTTGGGTGGTGGTCTTAAAATCGATAAGAGTAGGTTCAGGCCA
>NW_004797442.1:1237165-1240127 GCF_000002075.1 Aplysia californica
TGATGATGATTATGATTATTATTATGATGATGATTATGATTATTATATAGTAATAGTACTCACTGTGTTCCAGGCGCTGAGTATGGACTCAAGCTGACGCTGAACGTGGAACAGTATGAATACATGCCGGGGCCGCACGACGCCGCGGGGATCAAGATATTACTCCACGACGGGAAAGAGTTCCCCAAAGTGGCGGAGCTGGGACTCTCTATCCCGACAGGCACTCACACTTACGTCGGTATCCAGCTTCTTAAGGTGTTTGTTTAATCAACTCGTCTGTTGCTTCCCAACAGTGTGTGTTTGTTTTGAGTGCATGACAAACAATAGAAACAATATTATCATCAACAACAACAACAAAACCAACAACAGCAACAACAACAGTAGCAACAGCAACAATAACAACAAAACAACAACAAAACAACAACATTAGTAATAATAACATTAGCATTTAAAAAACAATACATAGCGATTCAAGTATAAAAGTAGGTTATTATTTTCTGTTAATTTGTGTCCTTTAAAACTTTTTTTTGCACCCTAAGATCCCCTGATACATTCTTGTCTAAATTTCAATGGAATGTTCTTACAGTGCTCCGACATAATGCGTTGGGGAAAAAAAGGTCTTTGCTCGAATTCAAAAACTTTCTTTTGTTCATTTTTTTATTTTTTTTTTTTGCTTTTACACAATTATTACGGCTTTTTGTTTGCTGCTGCTTTGAAAGAGAAAGTGGGTGAGTCGCTTTGGTTATTTCCCTACCCAAACTTAAAGTGAAATGGAAGTGTAACCTTGCCTGACAGGCTGAACGGGATACAACGTCTCAATAGAGAAACAAAGATACTAAAAAAAACAAAATTCCACCATCCCTCTCCCCCACCTCCCCCCCCCCCCCACCCCACTCCCCACTAGAGAATCAAACTCACGTCTTCTGCATACAACACCACAGGCGTCGGAATTTATAAATTAATTAATAAAGACAGACCCAAAAACTCTGTAGTTTTTCGTCTGTGATCAAAAACTGGGTGGTTACTCCTCCGTTTCACTTTACCCATTGCCCTGTAGATGGAAGGACCCAAGGATGCATGCAGAGAAGTAAGACATTACTTAATATTTATTATTATGTTGAAGTCGTACGCTGGATGTGTCATATCCATTTGTCATTAATTCGATTTTGATTCTTTTTTTTTCTTCTTTTGTTTTGATTTTTATTTTTCACAGTTAATTTAGATAACCGTTGTCTGTGGTGTAGATGTTAGGCTCTTCATTATCGGCAGCAGAAGACCCGAGTTCGATTTCCGTGTAGAAAAGTTACTTGTCAAGTATTGGTCTCTCTGCTGAGACGTTTTATACCTTTCATTCCGGGTATTTCCCTAACAGACAGGGTTAAAGCCAGCCTCCTTAATAATCTAGATTGCGTCGATAGAGGTTGAAAACACTGACTTACACTAAAACAAATTAATACGTTGAGTAGATACTGGACAGATCGTTTTAGTTTCCTTTTAAATAACTGATTCTTTTCTACTGCTTGCGTTTATCTGTTTGTTGATTTATTCCTATAATTTATTCACACATTTATTAGGGGTTGTTTTTTTTTGGTTCAATTATTCATCTTAAATCATCTGACTTTGCAGACAGCCGATCAACGTAAAACTCACGATTCGGACTACAAGGATTACTGACATAATGAATTATTTATTAACATTCAGTTTTTCCAGCGTCTTCAGTTCTTAGTCTGTTGTGATGCGTTCTTTTTATTTGCAGCTCGGTGGTGTTTGTTATGGGTGGGCATAGACTTGTATCGTACTATCGTAGACCGTGCTCTCTACCGTACTTTTCTTTTAACTGCGCTGGAGTTTTATGTTAAAGACTGTACACCCACTCTCGTAAAATATTCAGAAGAGCAACACAAGAACAACACATTGTTCGCCTTTCAACAGCCAGACGCTTTGAATATCTTCAAAACAATTCCCCCCACCTTGTTTATTAATTTATCGATATCAGACTAAGGTAAAAATGTGTGTCGTATTTTAAACTTTAACCGATGGCTCAATTTCGTCCGAAAACTGTTTTGTGTTTTAAGATAAAACTCCAGAATAGAGCTATGGCGTTCAATTTGAGCCCAAAAAAGACCAACGTGGGAAAGGTGCCTTGCACACTCAACTGTAGCGAGACTACAATAGCGTCTTTTTCCTTCCTGTTGGGCGTAATAACGGGGGCCATGATGCTTACGTTTTGTAGTGAAGTTTTCACAGAAGGCGAAGAGCGGTGGCCATACAACTGCGTGGTCTTGGAGTAAAAGTCTATGTTTACGGGTTCATATGGACACAGTTTCCCATCCTGGTTCATTCTCTCCAGCATTTTAGCAACTGCTCGTCTATCGTCTTGTGTTTCTGTTGTACATCGTCAACATTGCCTTTTTTTTGTTGCTTATTTGCCAATACCATCGTTGTTATCATTATAATAGTCGTCGTCGTCATCGTCACTGTTATCTTAACTCTATTAAAAGGAGTGAACATTGAGAAGAATATGCAGCCATATCAGCAACTATTGCATTGATTTTTTAAAAGTTTATGCCTGTCGAAGAAAAAGCATAAATACAACAATCAAAGCCTTGCAGTAATAACAAACTACGGCTGGATACCGTGGAATGAGGCGCTTGTCAATTTTGAGCCTAAGGGGTGGTTGGTTCATTTGGTTCATTAGCCTTTCTTTTGATGAAAAGAATACACATCTGTCTTGAATAGGAGTCGAGACAGTTGTGACTGAAGGAGGTGGAGATCGCCTTGTGTCAGAGGCAAAAATTAGCGGGTCTCCAACGTTTGGTGATTTAAGAAGCTCGAGTATCCTTAAACTGCAACTTTACATTTTTGTGGTTGCTTTTGAATAACGTTTTTCTGCAAAATCTACAAAGAAATACGTTTTATATGTACATAAAATGTATTGAGCAAAAAAATTAAAACAACTTGG
>NW_004797442.1:1243704-1245455 GCF_000002075.1 Aplysia californica
TACCCATTCCCACCTGGGTGAAGTGAGGAAAATTCGTGTTAAGTGCCTTTCCCAAGGACACAACGTCGGGCCCTTGACGGGATTCGAACCCACGACCTTACGGTTGCGAGTCCGAGAGCCTAACCACTAGGCCACCGACGCCACGTCAAATAACAGATCTAAATGAAAATAAGCTACCGAACTTTTTCCTTAAATAAGAGAAGAAAAAAGATTAAAAACATATTTCTAACGCTACATTAATAAGTTATTAATACCTTTTTCTCAATAAATTCTCCAACACACACAGGTGTTTTTCTCGGACATCCGATCACGTGGTCAGAACGTGTACGACGGGTGGTCAGCCCTGGTACAGTCGGCCTCCCGCGTGTGGGAGCAGCTCCTGA
Organism: Aplysia californica; assembly: GCF_000002075.1. Classification (NCBI taxonomy): domain Eukaryota; kingdom Metazoa; phylum Mollusca; class Gastropoda; order Aplysiida; family Aplysiidae; genus Aplysia; species Aplysia californica. The sequence goes on from NW_004797442.1 coordinate 1,244,088, forward strand.
GCGAGGAGAACTTGCGAGAATACTACAGGTGAGTACCAGGGTCTGTGCCAAGTCCTGATCTATGTCATTGGGAAAACTTGCGAGAATACTACAGGTGTGAGCCAGGGACTTCGCCAAGTCATTGTTGCAAGAATACTATAGGTGAGGAAGAGGGTCTCCCTAATAGATCCTGATCTATTTCATTGTGAAAACTTGCGAGAATACTACAGGTGAGTACCAGGATCTGCGCCAAGTCTTGATCTATTTCATTGTGAAAAGTTGCGAGAATACTACAGGTGAGTGAGAGTCTCCAACAAGTCGGAGGTATCTTGATGAAATCAGGCGCTTGTGAAAATAATGAATTCAAAGAAACTTGCATTTAGGTTTTAGTAAGAGTTTTACGACACTTGCACAAAAAAGAAGGAGGGGAGATAAAGAAGATAGATGTTTGATAAAAGAGAAGAAGCAAACCACACCAGATGCCCCGGCCAACCACCTATCTTGCATTGTCCCACCCGCTTGGAAATTTTGCCACAATATATATTGGGTTTTTTTTTGGTTCAGCATCTTTTATGTTAATTTAAAAACACATTTCAGTAAGGATTTTACTGAAAAATTTTGATTAAAGGCACAAAAAATGTAAATTTGCAGTTTTCAAGGACTCTCTATCTTTAGAAATCACCAAACTTTGGCGGTTATTTTCTCACTTGTTTTACCTTTGAAGCCAGGCGACCTCTCCTAATTCAATCGCAAATATCTCAAATACTGCTCACGATAAATGGGTATTTTTTCGTCATCAAAAGCAAAGCAAATGAACAAACTTCAAGATAATATAAACAACTTCACACATGCCAGCGAATTGACGGATGCCTGATTCCAAAACGTCGTGACACATTTATTTCATTTTGAAAACTTGCAAGAATAATACAGGTGACGAAGAGGGTCTCCCTAATAGATCCTGATCTATTTCAACGTGATAAGACACAATTTTATCATATGTTCATATTCTTTTGATGTTGGTGACCTGCGTCTAAGTGTAGTTGTTATGTGCTTCTCTGGCGCACGCATAAGACGTCAGTTCGATTCTCGGGTTGAGATGTTTAAAACCTTTTTTTGTCCAGTATCTCCGTCTTTTGGCTGAGATGTTGTTTTAATCTCAATCTATGTGATCCTGGCAGTAGCAAGCCTCATAAATGATTTAAATAATAGTGTCGATGGGAGTGTAAAATGTATACCATTTCTATAAAGTTTCGCATGTTGATGAACATTCTGATGGTAGTTATGGGTGATGATGATGGTCATCACTACTACTACTACTACTACTACTACTACTACTACTACTACCTACCTACTTACCTACCTACCTACCTACCTACATACATACCTACC
>NW_004797442.1:1246400-1247703 GCF_000002075.1 Aplysia californica
CCCACCCCTGGTCCGCCCTCTCCCCTCAATCCCCACCCCGTCCTCCTATCAGGTTCCAGCTGGGTAGCAGAGACAGCCAGTTCTTGAGCAGTCTCCAGCTCCTGATGACGGACATGCGCCACTATCTGGATACGGGTCACGTGGACACAGAGTTTATCAAGTCAGTTCATTCTCAGTGAAACGTACCTGGGTCTTTTGTTGTTGCTGTTGTTGTTGTTTGTTTTTTGTTTTGTTTGTTTTGGGTTTTTAAAGCATCTTTTCAAAAGCCGCACGGTGTACTTTAGATATATCGTGGATACTTTTAAAGAGAATCACCCATTATCGAGGAGAACTTTGGTCGTATTTGAAAGGTGGCCGTCTTCCACATTGCCGTTATAGAAAGAAATATTTTCTTGATACGAAAGAGAGGAATTGGAACGTGGCCATTTGTATTGAGGATTGTTTTTAAACAGGTAACCTTTAGAGCAAATTCGACTGGATTTGCCAATGGCATGGACTGAGCAAAATTCCATTAATTAAGGACTTTTAGAAAAGCATAATGCTTCACACACAGGAAACATTCTGAATGCATGACCATCGAAGTTTCATGGTTAGGGGACCGTGAAGTTATTATAAGACCCTGAATTTGTCAAATGAAGAAAAAAAAGAAAAAGAAGATTAAAAAAAAACGCACACACTGAAAAACGGGACACGCCCATTTTTGAAAGTCACTTGACTTACAGCGCATAGTACCTCCGAAATATCGGTTTGAAATCAATCAAGTGAAAGAGAAACTACGTCATCCACCAACAGTACTGCGATTTCTGTATATTATATAGTAGCAAATCAAGTTAAGAAAACGCCAAGTCCATCAAAAAGAAGGGGAAACAATAGGCAAGGTCAGGGTAGAATTAATATGAATACGCATGTTTTTCCACTTGATCATTTTGACTTTTTCTTCTTTCTGTCTTTCTTTCTTTCTTCATTCTTTCTTTCTTTTTTTTGTCTTTCATTTTCCCCTTTTCTTTTAATTGTACTGGTATTTATTTATTCCATTTTGGGGTGAGGAGAAGGGAGGGGGCAGCTGGAATCTTTTTTATGAACCTTACACTCCATTTGTGTTTGTGAGCATTTCGTGGTAACAAATAAATATACTACCATGCTACTCTGTCACACACAGAGGACCTGGGTTCAATTCCTGCGTGCGGAGAATTTGTATTGCGTATATCGGTTTCTCTGCTATGACGTTGTATCCTTCTCAGCCAAGGTTGGCCTTAACAGGCAGGCAGGCAGCTTTGAAGCCTGCCTCCTAATTTAAATGATA
>NW_004797442.1:1249522-1251639 GCF_000002075.1 Aplysia californica
ACACACACACACACACACACACACACACACACACACACACACACACACACATACACTTTTCCATACTATCATTATTTTTCAAACGGTTTATCTTAATACATGTATAAACAATAGTCTTTTAAAAAAAATGATCTTTGCCTGTCTTCTATTTTCCCAGGCGATATCGGGGGATCGATGGGCCTGTTCGTTGGTGCTAGTGTAATGACCTTGTGTGAGATGATTGACCTTGGTCTCCACCAATCAGTGTACAGATTGACGCATCACATGAGACTGTTTTGACCAATCAGAGACGGCCATCTGCTTCATTTATGACGGTTGCCTTTCACATTGTCGATATCATCAATACACTATAATGTGATATTTTGTTTGGTTGGGTTGTTTTTTTTAATACATTTTTGTTTGAGCAAAATTTTACTGTCACTATCGTAATTTTTAATAGCACCTCTTTCGTTGTGTATTATAGTATTGCCATCCAATATAAATCTGCTTTTTTTAATGCCCCCCAAAAAATGTATTTCTAATATTCAAATTCAAATAATGAGTGTTCACCTTATTAAAGAGGCTGATTACGTGGAATTAGGGAATACTCGACATAGTGTCCAAAAAGTCTGTCTAGTATCATGACCATTTCATCGTCCACACTCTCAAATAACGAATGGTAGAGTACTGAGTCTTATTTTTAATTTTGAAAAAAAATTAATTTCATAAAGATAGTTTACTTGCCCCTGTACGCAGAAAATACGAGTTTCATTCCTATGTGGGGAAGTATGTAAGTTTATCTGTTGACCCTGACAAATAAAGTCAAAGAGGTCAAAATTTCCTAAAGATCAAAACTGTGTCCATTATCATCATCATGGTCATTATCATCATCATCATCATCATTCTTAACAACAAGGAATAAAAAGGGGGTTGAGACTGGTAGAATTTCCTAATTTTTTTACAGGTTCAACACTTCGCCCAGTGAACGGCTTCATCGGGAAATTACACAAAAAAATGTAAGATCTAATTACTACAAGCTATGGGAACAAAAAAAAGTGCGCACATCTACGTCATAATGCCAAAAGGTGCGATAAAAACGTCATCATCATCATCATCATCATCATCATCATCATCATCATCATCATCATCATCATCAGCATCAGCATCAGCATCATCATCATCATCATCATCATCATCATCATCTTCATCATCATCATCATCATCATTGTTGTGAGCATGATAAGAAACCCCCAGTAAAACATTATGGAGTTTTGAGAATTTGAATAAAATACATAACATTATAAACTATGTTTTACGTTTCACCCTAATGGGCTTCTTCTTGAGTGTGATGTAAAAAATATTAACACGATCATCATCATCACCATTATCAACATCACCACCATCATCAATATCATCATTATAATCGTCATCATCATTTCATCATTATTACCATAACCATCACCATCATCATCACCACCACCATCACCATCACCATCACCATCACCATCGCCATCACCATCATCTTCAATTTTAATAGCCCTTTTGGCTTTCACCAATTTACATTCAGCACTCAGTATTCCTCTGTGTTTTCATCCAGTGCACTACATATTTACTATATTTATGTGATCGCATACGTATTTCATTTATTATAATAAGGTGCACGTTTTCAAAGGATTTTCAGCATTGGCCTGAGTACAATACTATAATATTATGTGAACATTAATTTATGATGTCATTTCCACGAAGCTCTACTCCTACCCTTCTAGTTTTGTTTATTTTTCTGTTTTGCTTTGTTGTTGTTGTTGTTGTTGTTGTTGTTGTTATTGTTGTTGTTGTTGTTGTTGTTTTGTTTTGTTTTTTAATCTTAAATCCATCTTACCTCGTTCTCCCTTTTTGTGTTCTTCTCTCTGTTTTTTGTCTATCCTCCTTTTTAACTCGCCTTCTCTACGTCAATAGAAACCCCTCACCCTCGTTTCCTTCCTATTTTCCTCCTCCATGCAAAATACTCTTGCAGGTTTTCATTCACTATCTTCTTTTTCATTTCGTCTAGCCTCTTCTTCTACTGCTACATGTGTCATCTTTTTCTTTCTTGTTTTCCTCTTCCTTCGCCTCTTTTTTTTGTTCTATCTCTCTCCCCC
>NW_004797442.1:1252849-1259229 GCF_000002075.1 Aplysia californica
GCAGCATTGTCGGGGTTTGTTTTTGTTTGTTTTTTGGGGGGGTCTTGGTTTTGGTTTTCTAACCGAAAATGGAACCCAGAGGAAGTTCTATTGATATGATATTGGGAAAGAGGTGATTAATAATTATTTTTAACAATAAATATATTGTAATGTATAAACAAATTGTTTACTTTTCACAATACCACTAGCTCTCATAATTAGCGAGTAGAACGTATTTATAAGAGCATAGGAGAGGTTCACAAAGGTGCTGAAAGCTTTACAAAAGACTTAGAATGTGTAGTTAATAGACTAAAATCTCTACTCCTCTTCTACTGCAAGATATTCTATTTTCAGATAGGTGTTGTTTATTTCTCCATCGACACAGTTTACGTCATTTGGGAGTCGCGCTTCAGACCCTGATTGCCAGGGCCAACCCGGACTGAGAATAGACACAAACTCCCAGCAGAACGACCGACATACTTGATAAAAATTAATGTTGTCCCCAGCTGAGAATCGAACTCGGGTCTCCTGCGTGCGACAGCGAAGCACCTAGCCTAACCGCTATACCTTGACAACAGGTCTCGCCAGTATGCTAGTGTTTTAATTTTGGTGCCTGTGAAAAGGCAACTTACTTTTATACTTTCCAGCAATCCGAGAACGTTTCTTGTTCTAGGAGGGTCTGTTGGGACAATAATTGTGGTAAAGCACAGTGGGCATGCCGAAGAGCATGGGTAGGGGCAATACAAACGCTCTTGTTATCTTTATTGTTATCATTTCTCAAGTTCGTTCTGTAGGCTGACTTGAATAATTGATGAGTGCCCGCGTACGTCCATTAACACCATTGGTACAACCACCAACTTGGTCATCAGGCACGACCGAAACGATACCGATACAGAAAAGACACTATGGCTGAGTCGAAGCGACACTACACTGAGACGTAACAAAACTTGACTGAAACGTTAACAGGCGCAAGTAAAGGGCTCTTCACACGGGAGTCACTGCACACAGAGTGAAGCTGGAAGGAAACTCATAGTACATTGTACTGCAACGCGTACCAACCATTATAATAAACTGCACACTATCATGGCGGCAGCGACAATTTGCACTCTTTAACCCTATCCTTGCGAAGCGCGTTCTCCGTCTTTTGCACGTAACGTTAGAATAAAGGGCAAAAGACCAGTTGGCAAGCCGTTCAAATAATATTATTGTTTTTATCCCACAGAGCATTTTTTTCCTCCCTGAGTAAGGTAAATCTTTTCTTTTTCTTCTTTTTTTATTTTGTCTTTTAGAAATTATACCTAAATTATGTTTTCTTGCTTTTTCAACACTCTGGATAGGAATTTCAAAAAAATATTTCTCTCGCATATGCATCAGATAGGCCTACTGAAGATTGTAGACCTGCATTAAAATGCTTTTCTTTTAAATTTTGAGCCAAGTACACTTGCAATCTGGATCCCTAGCCGATGATACGTATATGATTTCATAAATATATACGTTTGTGTGAGTGTGTTTGTTTGTTTGTGTGTGTGTGTGTGTTAGTGTGTGTGTGTGTGTGTGAGTGTGTGTGTGTGTGTGTGTGTGTTTGTGTGTGTGTGCGCGCGCGAGCGCTCGTGCAAGCGCCCGAGCATGTGTGTATGAATGTCTTTCCCAATAGTACAGTGAATAACAGCTCTTAGTAGGTCTATTGACAATTACCGCTCTCTGAACCATTATACACGCCCCCCTGAGATTCCTCCTCTTTTAATGTTCCTCTTACTGGCACACTTTGAATACTCCCCTTGGGCCGGTTTGGGGAAGGGAGGGGGGGGGGCTCCCGAACGATTTGTAAACGCTTTAAGACCTCATCAACATAATTACCAACAAAAGAAGTGAGTTCCGTTCCCTTATAAACGCAGGAAGTTCTCGTTCATCCAGTTCATCTATGTCTTTCTGCTTGGTTGCTGTTATGTCTGTCTCAGTCCGAGTTGGCTCTGACAGGCAGCAACGAAGCAGCCCGCTTCCTAAATGGTCGCTTTTAAGCACAACGGGGCTATCCGAACCCCCCCCCCCCCCCGTGATTTTGAAAAAAATCGAAGGTAACGTTTTTTGGACCCCTGTTCAGTTTATTTAAAGGCAAGGAAAGTTAATTTTTCTCTATGACCAAACAACTTACTTACTTTTACTTTTATCCTCCGCTTATACTCTTTTAGGTGTCGCGGGAAGAAAGAGACGTCTCTCTGTCGCCAGCCGGAGAGCTTGGGTCAGGGGGATTCCGTGGGTGGTTAATGTTTCCCTGACTCCATCTATCCAGGTCTTTCTCGGTCGCCCTCTAGCCTTGTTGCCATCGAATGTTTTTATGTAGGCGGGCACGTTGTGCTCGGTGATGTGTTGGTAATCGCATGAGATCTCCGAAACATTAAGGCAGTGTGGTGGAATCAGGCTCTCGTCAATTTTTGGGCAGGTAGAGTTATTGGTATCATCTTAAAGCTTGTTCACTTGTCTTTGTTTGGATGAAGAAATATCCATTCATCTTGAATACAAGTCGAGACATTTACGAAAGAAGGAGGTGGGGGTCACTTGTTTTCAGAGGTAAATTTAGTGACAAAATTGCCGCCAAAGACTGGTTTTTTCCTTAGCTGAAGAGTCCATGGTAACTGAACATTAACATTTTTTGTGCCTTTAATCAACGTTTTTCAGAAAAATCCATACAGAAATGAATTCTTTAATGGGCATGAAAGGCGTTGAGCCAAAAAACAAAAATTTGATAAATTTTAATTCAAAACCTGCGGAAAAATGCAAGGTTCTTCACTTTGATTATTTTCACGAGAGCCTGATTCCACCACGCTGCCTCACATTTGATTCTTTGGTGTTGGATGTGATTCATGACATCATTTGTGCCCACCATTTCTCTGATTACTGAGTTTCTAATTTTGCCTCGCCTGGTCAACAAAACAACTATACACACCCATGAAACCAAACTTCTCCAATAAGTAGGGCAATGCCCACTTTTGGTTTGGTATAGGTCAAGATTTCTGGACCCCCCCGGAATCTGGGTTAGCCCTCTTGTCCTTAGAAGCGACCAAATGATCTAAAAAGTATTTATGGGGAGTGTAAAATGTTTACATTCGTGTTTTGTTCCAAGAATGAGCAAATGGAGCCATTGTTCTGTGAGCGTGTGTCAGATGACAGTCAGAGGTATAGCTTCGCGGGTGTTTGGCGGGTGTTCTGGTGTGGTTCGCTTCTTCTTTTCTATCAAACATAATTTTTGCTTATTTTCCTCCTTATATTATGTGTATGGTACTCTCAAATAACATATCTATTCTTCTACACTTATGATATGACCTAATTGTGTTGCACACGTCGTACGTAATACTCTTACTAATAAATCTTAACTTTAAAAAAAACGACATAGTTTAGATAATTTACAATGTGGGCTGCTTCAGGGCCATGCTGGGCCGAGTGAGATCGGATATAGCACTGCATCAGACGACAGAGATGCAGTAGAAAGGACAAGCTTCTCGACTGGGGACTCGAACTCGTGTCTTCTGCGTGCAAGACAAAGAACACGACAATCGTTAAACCGCGTACGCTAGTGTTCAGAAAATGAGCAAAAAAAAACCTCCAACCCCCCCCCTCCCCCACCAACAAAAAAAAAATATTTAAAAAATGTAATTATGCATGTTTTACTCTACCATCGACACAATTTAGATCATTTTGGAGACGGGCTTCCACTCTGCCCGCTGTTGCCACGTCAGGATCCAATCTGAGCTGAGAGGGATACATCGTCTCTACAGAAAGATCCAGAGATACCGATTTTATTGGTAAAAATTTGGCCCCCATACGAGAACTGAACTCGGGTTCTTTGCATGGAACAGCCGGGTGCCTAACCGTTACACCACAGACGCCGGTGCAATGACAATACAAGATGTGTATAAAAATAACCTTCGAGGTCTTCTCAAATTCTCGATTGCTAAATTCGGGACAGTGTCAGGAAATTCGCAACGTTGTCAAAAATGCAACATCAGGTTATTAGTCTGTTTGTATGTTTGTTTGTTTGTGTGTGTATATTTGTTTATTTGTTTGTTTATTCATTTAATTTTTGCTTGTTTGTTTGCTTGTTTGAGTACTTTACTCGAAGCATATGGACACAATTTTTATGGTCATAACTTATCATTAGTGTTGGGAAAAAGTAAGACAGGCAGACAGACAAACATCAGAGAGAAATAACGAATTAAGACCCTACCAGTGGCACCATCCAAACAGCAGCAATAACTTTTTCAATTGTGTGACAAAGACAGAATAAAAGTAAAAAGAGCTGTGCTCAATCAACCGCGAAGCTGTATCTGTGACAGTTGTCTGTCATGCATTGATAATAATTATTGGTCCGCTTTAAGGACAAGCGGGTTAACCCAGATTTCGGGGGTTTCCAGAAATCTTGACCTACACCGAAAGGGGGCATTGCCCTACCTATAGAAGAGGTTTGGTTTCATTGGTATGCATAATATTTCTTAGGTTAAAGAAAACTCTCGTCTTTTAAAGAAATTGAACAAGGGGCTAAAGCTTTAATTAAACATGTTAATATCCCCCCTTTGGGAATGGCCTGAAGACCATCAGTCATAAGCACTGCCGCCCTGGTAGGGGGGAACGGCAGATTTGCGCCTTTTTTTGTTTAATTTCAATTTTAATTTTTTCTACTAGAACTGTTGATAAGATGACCACTATGTGTTTACAAAAATATCCAACAAAACAGCAAACAAATCCTAACTTATTTTGTTAAGAAAGCCAGGACACTAATATATTATTTAAAATTAAGAAACGAACAATCCGAGAATCTCAAGTTTGTTTGATTTCCTCCGCGGGCTGGGACTTGGTAAGTCATAAAATGACGTATTATATTGGTCTCGAGGTTCTAATTTGTGAGGCAGCGTGGTGGAATCAGGCTCTCGTCAAAATAGTCAAAGTGAAGAAACTGGCATTTTCCAGCAAATTAATGTGTGAAGTTTTATTGCATTTTTTTTTGGGGGGGGGGGGCTCAACACCTTTTATGCCTTCTAAAGAACACATTTCTGTGTGGATTTTTCAGAAAAACGTTGATTAAAGGCATAAAAAATGTACATTTTCGATTACCAAAGACTCTTAATTAAGCTAAGGAAATAACTAATCTTTGGCGGCCATTTTCTCACTAATTTTACCTCTGAAACCAGGTGACCCTACCTCCTTCAATCGCAAATATCTTGACTTGTATTTCACATAGAAGAATATTTTTTTTAACCAAAAGGAAAGCAAATGAACAAGCTTTAAGATGATACCAATAACCCCATATGCCCAAAAATAGATGAGTGCCTGATCCCAGCACGCCGTGCCACATTTGGATTGAGTGGTTATGGCATGGGTTCGATTCTCTGCTGAATTATTATAAGACTTAAAATTTTGGCCACTTTGCACCTTTTTGTCTGGCGCCTGACTGAAGAAATGTGGAATCCAGTAAGCCTATCGTTTGATTGCACCTTTGTGGGGTCAATTTCTTCATGTGAATGAAACCCTTTGCTCCCTGGGCTATTGCCCCTAATTTTATTCAAATTCTAGCCTCCTGATCTTCCGGATTCATGGACAGAGCGTTCCATTGTGAAAAAAATCCCCTGTAAATCGGCTCAGGATGTGATCAAAAACAAGCATGAAATGGCATAGACATGTCGGTATCCCCATAATAACATGTTGACAGAAACTAGCATTCGCACTGATCAAAAATAACAGACTTTTCCCCCGCCGAATTCAGCGCTAATTCCTGACACTGACAGCGGAGAACTGTTCACTGGTACGAGGGACTATTGTTGAGAACGTGCGCCTCTGGTGTACCCGTGCTCCAGGCTCAAAGGTTCAACATTCCTAATTTCTCACGTTTGAGTTCTTATATTGGGCTTGGGATTCAAAACTATCGTGTCTTATAACCATACTTTTCAGGAGAAGCAAAAACCTGATTTTCTCTTCTCACAAACGAATTGGGAATGTGATTTTTTCCATAATATATAATTTCAGGTTAAAAAATACGCTGGATTTGCTGATGTATGTTTTGAAATTGCATCTCTTTCAAATTGGACGGAACCCTTAGTTTCTATACTTTTGTATTAAAAATAGATTTTCATTTGGTTTCTAAAGTATTATAAGTCAAGATGCGATATTTTTTTGCCACGATTTCGCCCCAATAAACTTACGATAGATTTCCATTGGGGCATAACTTTAAAAAAATAATTGTTGAGCTTATGGTACCCGGTTTTGACATAAGATGCGCAACAGAAAACGATTTAACATAATATCTTTTAGTGCCAAAATATAATAAGTCGCGCTACGGCAGTTTTGAAACCCGCAAGCCCGATATAATAAACAATGGAACAGTATAAGAGTAAGTTACATAGACTCACCAC
>NW_004797442.1:1260787-1271106 GCF_000002075.1 Aplysia californica
ACACCTTAACCTCTAGGCCACGAGAGCCCCCTAAGTCTTTTATGCAACTATGTCTCATCTATATGCATAGATAAATTGAGACTGACAAATCAAATCTAGTAAGTCGAATCATACTTTGGCAATTAAGTCACTTAAAAGCTGGCTATAATATTATATATTTTGATTAATTCTGATTATAATTTTAAACTGGCTAGTTCAAGAAAGAAAAAACCCTTATATAATTTATATGGACCGGTGAGGCGATGCGCGGCTGGGAGGCATGTACAATGTAGCCGGTTCCGATGATGCGTTTCGACACGTGTCAAGGCGGCTGTCGTAACCGAAGCGGCTACGTACATGGCTGGTTTGGCCATGACACTTTTACCCCAGCTGCAGGTGTCTATTTTGGAAAGTCTCAATTAAAACATATTTCTAGATTTTTTTCAAACCTCACATTTATTGGGGACACGTATCATGCTATTTACTATTCATAGAGCAAATTAAAGGAAACTTGAAAGTTTTGCATGTAGTCGATTTGTGAATAACACCGACGATATATTATAGTAATTTAAGCTTCTTTTTAAAGTACTCCCAAAAAAATTGCATCATCAAGAACTGAAAAATGACCAGAAAGGTGTCTTCGATCCAAATGGGTTAAAGTTTTGTCCAGGAAGCACAAAATGTTGGAAGCAGGAGACATACAACACTCACCAGAAGACCCTACTTACAATAAGAAATATTTGAAGAACAAAAAATTCTGGCAACAAAAGTAAAGAGAACATTCAGAATTAATTTCATCCTTTTTATTTGGCACCGCAAAGTGTGAAGCCATGGGGGGAAATGAGACTAACACAGTTTTGAACGGAATAGCATAAGACAACACATAAACATGTTTACAACTTCCGAGCCGCAGATTCGGCTAATTTTTCCCCCAGTTTCTGCATTATTGAATTGCACTTTCCCTGGATTGTTCTGGATGCGGGTAAACTTTATATATATATACGTAATACAGGGGGGAACTTGCTCACAGGTAACATTTGTCAGTTGGACGTAATTTGACAATAAAAAAAACAAACTCCTATGGCTAACACATGACACTTTCTAATATTATGTCCAAATATGAACAACAAATGGAAAGAAAAAAATAAAATAATACTCATTATGAAAAAAAAAGAAATCAATAATATTATCACATAATTTGTAAAAGCATTTATATAAAAATTCAAGTTGGGTCCAAGTGGTGATGATGTTCTCAACTGATGTACGTATGAAATTCTGATACTTTGACAAAGACATAGATGTTATATTATGTTATGGGGTAGGACAGCAACATGATATTTTCACAAAGACATAGATGGTATATATGTTATGTTATTATGGTATCATACAAAAACATGATATTCTGACAAAGACACAGGATGTCACGTTTTGATGGTATAGTACAAATTTCCTGCCCCTTTCAACATTGTACTAGTGCTTTAAGGGGCAGGGTTTCTTCCAACTTTGCTGAATATCTCCGAAAGGATGAAGCCAAGTGGAAAGACAGCCAAAAAGTTATTAAACAATTTAAAATGATATACAGCGCTCAGAGCTTATACTCGTAAGGGATAGAGCACTGTATAAATTCAATCTATTATTATTATTATTATTATTATTTAAGAGGCAGGACCTCCGAGTTAAAGGTCCGTCTCTAAAATGAAAGAGCCAAATGGGAAACTCATGTAAAGTGCCTTTCTCAAGGACACAACGTCGGACTGAAACAATTTAAGTTCAAACTCATCCCTATAGGGATTTGAAATAGTGTCATCTGCACCGTAGTTCAGCATGATACCAAACAATATGGAACTAGAAAAAACTGTAAATGTGGGTGAATGACACACACCCATCAAAACAAAAATGTACACACTTAAAGTGTGTAGGTTGCTTAGACATGACTCATCAGGGCCAACACAGGCTGAAAGGGATCGAACGTTCCAGCAGACAGAAAGATTGACATAGTAAGTCATAACCGCTAAAAATTCTCTTCGTTCGGAATTCAAATTCACATCTTCTGCAAGCAACAGCAAAGCACCAAAGAGCTGCACCACTGAGGCCAGTCGGCCACATGTAGACAGAACTGAACCAGCTCCATTTTCAAAAACATTAAACAGTATAAAGATTTCTTTCGTGACTACTGAAGCAGAACATGTTGATCATTATAATATACTGCTGCCTCAGAATTACAAAGTTCTATCTGACATTTTCGGCCGTTTTGAATTATTAAGACCATGAGGTCAGAAACCAAATGTTCTATCAGCTGTACCAAATTGTAAGACTATTCGGATTCGTTATCATAATATTCAAGAATTGCACTGGAAAAAGATTGACATAATATAAAACTCAAAACCTTTGATGTCAAATTTCTCAACACTAGGTACTGAGCACATAGAACTTTGTAATTCTGAGGTAGCGATTGGCAGAAAAATGGCCCCCAGTCGCTCATTTTAGGATCGAAACACGACTGTAAACATTTCACACTCCCCATAAATAATTGTTCGATCAATTAAAAGGCTATTTTCACCCTGCCTGTCAGGGACCTCGTAGCCAGACAGAGACGGATGCGGCAACCACAACCAAGCAGAAAGACGGCGACATAACAGCCCAACATTTTCAGCGCGTTAAAGTAACAGTAAAACACTTTGAAGAATCTTTTGAAGACCTCACACAATAGCTGGGACTATTTTAGCAGGAACAAACTGACTGACGCATGTGCGTCTTATCATGATAAGAAATCTAGAGGTATATATAAATCGTAAAGCTATTTTTCTCCGGCACAACCTAATCTGTGATGGTATCAGAGTCACCTTCTTCTCACACCATACACGGAGGAGACAATCTATGAAACTACACATTACAGAAAAAAATCCTGTCACTATTATAGCTTTAGGGCATGAGATTGAAAGGAGAAAATCTAAGCATTACTGCGTCTTAACCCCCCCTCCCCCCCAAAAAAAAAAAATAAATAAAAAGACCAGCACATGTCATTTTTAGTCGAGAGACATGCCATACTAAAAACAAAAACCAAAAAATTTAATCCCCAAAAACCCAATATGCCAAAAAGTTGAAAACTAAAATCTTTTCAAATTGAAGTATGACAAGTTCAGGCTAAAGACATACTCCAAAACCACTGTAATTTAATTGTCAATGAAAATGAATGCAAATGTTTTATGCTTGCAAAAACACGCCAAAAATCATCTAGGAGACAGGCTGCTTTGCCCTTGCCCCTGAGAAGGTTAACCCAGATCGTGTGAGCCCTTATAAAATCACAGCAGACAGAGCATCAAAGACTTCAAGGATATCTTTTCTAAATAATCCTTCAACGGCTCGATAGCCTCTCTACAGTATGAAACATTTTTCACAATAAAACAAAAATCCTAACAAAGTCCGTATGGTCATTAAATATGTGGCCTTATAGGTAAAATTAACATGTACAAAAGTAACAGTAAAAAAAAAACTTTTGCGTGGTTAAAAAATTTTGGGTATAAAAGGAGTAGTATATTAAAGTATTGTAATTAACAGTAAATGATGCTCAAAGACAATTGAGTCATTACTACAAACACCGATAAATAGCCTATTGCCGCGAGTCTAAACAGAACTGTATGACATGGGGGTGTTAGAAATAGAAAAAGTACATAAAATCAGTGGTAACAAAATGAATACCGGTAGTAGAGTTCTGAGGGTTGTACATATAATATTTTGAGTTTTTGCAGTCTAATATTTCATGTGGTCAAAAAGAGAACAAAAAACTGGTGGAGATGGGGGAAGGGGACATCGGTGGACAAAAATTCAATTGAGAAAATATATTATGCGCTCCTGAGGAAACAATGAATTACACGCCAGAGTTATTCATCACTGAGTGTATAAACCGTCTTGCGACATAATTCTCATTCGCAAGTCCATTATTGAGGGTTGCAATCATAATCCACCTCAGCCTGTATGAAAAAGAGCTTGTCTTCAAAATACTTGCCTTCAGAAGTCTACAAAAAATCCACATAAAAAAGTGTGGCAGAGGTCTCAACACGAGTTTCGCTACCTATGGCAAGTTGATGAACAAATGTAAATGATTTACTCCTCCATTGAAACAATTAAGATCATTTAGGAGTCAGGCTACTTTGACACCGGCACATGACTTTTGATTCGAGAATCTATATCTCACTGAAAGTGATATTTTAATTTCTGATAGTGACGTCAAATATTTTCACAAAAATAAATGCTGGAGAAAGCTCATCTGTTCCACACACTACCATGAGTCACTTGAGCACTTTGCCTTCATCATTATATTATTCAGAGTAACACAGCATGCACGTGATGGAGATTGCCAATAGCAAACAAAGCCATGTCAGTCTATGCCGGCATGCAATACTGTCACAACCAATAGACAAAGTACTCTTATATAATAACAGTTGTAAATGTTTTTCGCACCCATCAACACAATCCACATCGCTTCAGGGGAAGGCTGCAATGACCCTGCCTGTCAGGGCAAACCCGGGCTGAGAGGGAGAAAAATGAAGATACTCAATCTTTAAAAAAAACCTAACCACACATGGGAATCGAACTCACGCCTTCTGCATGTTATGGTGAAACATCCAACAGCTACACCACAAGTGCCAGAAAGTGTTCTCTTAAGAGGCTAACTGGGGTTTAAATGGAAAAAAAACCCCAGTAATACCTAACAAAGTTGTATTTTGTTGCAAACTAGAAAAGTTGTTTAAAGCTATAACTTCAGTTCAAATAGTCTGTGTTTTACAAATTGTGTGTATTCATCGAGTACAGAGATAACAGCAAACTAAGATACAAAAATGCTAATTTTTTCACAGAAATAGAATCTTAAAAACAAAATTATTCAACCCAGGTCCACATACACAACTAGATGCTAGTATATATATGTGTCACGACAGTGGAATCAGGCGCTCGTCAATCTTTCGGCAAATGGAGTTATTGGCAAAATCTTAAAAACTAGTTTATTCTTCTTGCTTCCCAAGACAAAATACTCATCTTTCTAAAATAGAAGTCAAGATATTTAAGATTGAAGGAGGTGGGGTTCACCTGGTGTCAGAGGAAAAATTAGCAACAAAATAGCTACTAAACTTTTGGCGACTTCAAAACCTTGAGTGTCCTCGTCAACCATAAATCTACATTTTTTGTGCCTTTGATCAACACTTCATTTTTATGTAAAATCCACACAGAAATGTGCTTTTGAATGGACATAAAAGGCATAGACTAAAACAAAACAAAATAATAAAAATTGCCCATATAGCGGAAAAATGTTGGATTCTTCAATTGAATTAAATAATATTATTTTGCCTGCCGCCTGATTTCACCACAATGCCACACACTCTATTCACTCTTCTTTTAGTTGTCGTGAATGTACATCTTAGTAAGTGGAACTGTGACCCCGAGTAGTGTTGGTGAAGGCATACACCATGACGAGCCCAGATTTTTGTCGTCATGTAAAAGACAACAGCTGACAGGGCTCACAAGCAAAGTTTCACACGATACAGCAAACAACGCTTTCAAGCATCAGCAAAAACATACTCACTGTCAATAATATTGTATAATACATCACATTAGTGCAAAAGCAACAAGATTCAATTACAATCTAATGTTTTGTAACACCATTATGATAGATCATATCTGTTATTATGTTATAATAACCATTATGATAAATCATATTTGTTATTAGGTTATAATAACCATTACATCATAATGTATATCACATTACATCACAAAAAAGAGCTATTGAAATACAATATTCATTTTCTGTAATTTTTTCACTTTCAAAATACAACCAGGCAGAGCATAGCTGGACACACTGCACCAGCTCACAGTCATAGTAATACAAAGTTTCCGGCATCCATAAGAAGTTATTCGCTCTTAGAAAGTTCAAGTATCAAAGTACATTTTACTTCATTCTCTTTTTTCAGCACAACGTACAACAAACAGAAACATGATCAATCTTCTTTAAACAATAACTATATAGTGGTATCATCAATAAATTTCTCAATACTTAAATCATAAGGTCCTCCTTTTTGGGAACACGATTAAACAATGTTTTAACAATTAATCTTTGTCAATAGCCCTGAAAAACTTAACCCTTTGAGCTCTGACCTCCTGAGGTTATTGTGCCCCTCTGTCTGAGCTCCTGAGCAATATATTACTTACATTCGTATAATCGTCAGAATCACGTTCCATATTCCACTCAATGTAGTCATTGTCATTCATCATCATCCAGTGCCAGATCTGCAACAGACATAGGCGATCATGGTTCTTCACTCATTCCTTTGCTCGGATGCTCTCAAAAAAGCTACGTTTCCCTGATCTTTCCCTGTTACCCATTTGTTTAGGTTCCCTAAGTATGTTGTTCTGGGCCTACCCCTTCCTCGTTTGCCCTCAATTTTGCCACTGAGAGCTAGATGATCAAGACCCTTATGTCTATTCAGGTGTCCCAAAAACTGCATTTGTCGTTTTCCTGATTGTTTTTAACATTGAGCGTCCCACGAGGGTTTCATCAAGCACTACCTCATTGATTTCTTTTTCTTCCTCGATACTCTTAGCAGTCTCCTAAGAAACCACATTTCTGTTGCTTCTATTTTCTGTTCACTGTCTTTAGTGATTGTCCAGCATTCGCAGCCATATAGAAGGGTTGACACAAAACAGAGCATTTCAGAACTTTCATTTTGGTGTTCATTGAGACATTGTCATTACCAGCATCTAATTCAGAAAGATCTTCAAACTAATCTGTAACACCTTGTGTAGTAAACACTGATGATTCCCCCCCCCCCCCACAATCCACCCCAGTGCAGTGCTACTGACTGAAGCGTCTTTAGGCCATACTAAAGAGGGGGGATATTAACAT
This sequence comes from Aplysia californica, assembly GCF_000002075.1. NCBI lineage: Eukaryota > Metazoa > Mollusca > Gastropoda > Aplysiida > Aplysiidae > Aplysia > Aplysia californica. Next base: position 1,267,662 of record NW_004797442.1, read on the forward strand.
GTTCTTATGCACAGTAGAATTGTAAATGGGCTGATTTATCAATATCATGCTCATACTGTGCCGGAACAACATAGGGGGAACTGATGCTTTTTCGTTCCCCATCCTTACTATTGTAATTTTTCCCTTACTTCTTTTGTATGTTTGTCACTCTCTTGTGAACAGCTAATTCCGGGGTGCCTTGATATTCGAAGTAGACATTGTGCTGTTGAGGCTAGAGAGGTGAGCAGAGTAAACCTTATTCCCCTTTGGACTTCTTTGTTGATATTCACCTCTTGGCGCTCATATGACCTTATGCAGTTGCGAGCGGCGTTAAACCTTACTAAAAAAAAGCAACAACAAAAAAAGTTTTCCATACGTGTTTTACCTCAGACAGGCCTGGTTGGGGATGGGGTCTCGCTCACCGCTGCACCGGTGGCAAGGAATACGGGCAGTATTGTGCACCACCGGAGTACCGCGATGTACCGGTGGCTAGGAATACGGGCAGTTTTATGCACCACCGGAGTACCGCGATGTACCGGTGGCTAGGAATACGGGCAGTAATATGCACCACCGGAGTACCGCGATGTACCGGTGGCTAGGAATACGGGCAGTAATATGCACCACCGGAGTACCGCGATGTACCGGTGGCTAGGAATACGGGCAGTATTATGCACCACCGGAGTACCGCGATGTACCGGTGGCTAGGAATACGGGCAGTATTGTGCACCACCGGAGTACCGCGATGTACCGGTGGCTAGGAATACGGGCAGTATTGTGCACCACCGGAGTACCGCGATGTACCGGTGGCTAGGAATACGGGCAGTATTGTGCACCACCGGAGTACCGCAATGTACCGGTGGCTAGGAATACGGGCAGTATTGTGCACCACCGGAGTACCGCGATGTACCGGTGGCTAGGGCTCAAAGGGCTGAACGATAAAATCCTGTCACAACACTTGAGTAGAGTAAAATAATCCTCTCATTCTACGCTCAGAGACACCGAGGTCATCTGAAAATCTGAAAATAATCCATGAACAGCTACAGAAACACTGGTCAAATAGACAATGATGTAACGGGAATGATACAGGGGGGAAAAAAAGTAATTGTAGACCTTTTACACCCGCATCGACACAATTTAGGTTATTTATCAGGCAAGCTTCTTTAACTCTGCCTGTTAGGGCTAACTTAAGGATACAATGCCCTAGCAGACTGATGGAGATGGTAGATTAAAAAAAACCCCCACCCAACATAGGAATTGAATTCAGATCTGTGTGTTACAGCAAAGTACTTAACCACCACGCCTTCATAAACATTTCTTCAATCTCTATGATTAAAAAACCCACAAAAGTTGTCGCAGAACAAAAAAGCTCCCACAAAATATCAATATTCCAAAACATAACATAAGCTGGCTGACTGCACAACAGAATTAAAGAGAACATCAAGAACATGGTCTCAGCTGCTGTGAGGTTTGATGTTCTCAATTTACAGATACAAAAAAACAGATTGATGAGAAAATATTTGAAAGTTCATTGAAAAACATTCCTGCACTTGAGCCACATTGTACGGAATTCTAAAATCTTGTTCATACGTCAAACAAAAATTCAACATATCCGGATATGCAAATACAAACATAAATCTGGATTATTGTTGGTACTTTTAATGAATGAGAGATTAGGAAAACCAAACAAAATTTATTTGATACAGTTAAGTCACAAACACACACAAACACACACACACACACACTTCACAGAAAAACAGGAGTGACCAACCTGGTCATGTTTAAATCAAACTGTGCCAGCTTTCTAAAGGACAAATCCCTAACCTTCACCACTAATTTTAGGAAGTTTTGGATATCAACATATGATGCTTCCACAACTTGATGTGCATTACATATCAGCTTGATCTTTTGAGAGGTACTCTAAAGAACTTTTCCACCAAAAAATAATCAAAACATCAGACATGAAACATGATGACAGGCATATCGACGATACATCCTAGATTGGCATGAAACGAGTTAAGGAAGCTAGAGTATTGACCGTGCCCTATCTTTGAGTGGTTATGAAGTTATCATAATCCCAAAAAAAATATAAACAGACTACAGTCCAACATTACAGAAAGACTAAATAATTGCCTAGTAAGATTAGTTTCTTTAATAAGATGAACGTTTTTGTTTTTTCTGTAATGAAACCATGGACATTCTCAACCTAAATCAAGACAAAACATTTGGCTTCAGTTTTATTGGCCCAGCTTCATTGCAAGTCTGATTGCTAAAAATAAAAACTAGGGTGATGATCTGCACACACTCTTTGACCTGCACATGCAGACAAGACAGACAGTGTGTTCAATAACACTGTCTTTGTTGATTGTGAGTCAGAGTTCACAACACATGTATCTCTCTATGTAAGGTGGGTAATTTAAAAACTAGCTCTAATCCCAAGACTAGAATATAAATGCTTTTCTAAAAAAAACCCACCAAAAAACTCAATGCTTAGAGCTTATGACTGAAATATTAAACCTTCAAACTCAAATATATTATTGCACTCCATTTAAACTCTCATGCATCCAATTAGTTTTTCAATAGGCGCTGGATAAACAGTAACAACAACAACACAATAACATCAACAACAATTTTACGAAGCTCCCCAACTTCTCAGAATGCACACACTGACATGATGCTCTGATTGCACAGAGCAAAAGAATAGAGCAGCTTGTCAAATAAAACAAAATGTCTAGCAATACCATCAGACCGAACAAAATATAAACACCGATGACATCATCAAACATAACAATATTTTCAAACATTGGTGTGATATCATCAAATATAACTTAATGAATACAGCAAAAATAATCCAACTGATGATCCCAGTTGAATGATGCACACAATCCTTCAAGCTGTACAGTCAGCACGATCTGTTTGTGTCCTTTCTCAAAACGACTTGGAACCATTTTTTCCCCTCACATCATCCATCCATGCAATTCGTCAAAAAGACATACACAGGTCATGTACAATGTAAGTAGGTGACCAGGATAAGGGGTCCATTCATTCTCCTGACATTAGGTTCTACAAGTTGGCACATCTACTGGACTGACTAGACACTGCATTTTTGTTTGATTTTTTTTCTCTCTTCCTGTTTTCCTCATTTTTCATAGATATTCAGCTTGCCTGCACTCTAACTGTATCCACATTAAATCCTCATTCTTTTTGAACACTTAGGTGGTTAAAATAAGCTTGCTTGAAATCTGTCTTTATACAATGGAAAATGCTAACGTGTTTGCGTATTTTCATCGAAATTTGCAACAAGGAAATAACGGGAAACAAGCCAAGAACTTTACAGGTTTAAGAAACATCTTCATCAAAGTTAAATAGTCACCAAATGTCCATCCAATGATATTTCAGTTCCAGGTCTCCATCTCTTTGAAAAGCATGGAATTCATTAAAATATTATATAAATATATATATATAGGGT
>NW_004797442.1:1272916-1283831 GCF_000002075.1 Aplysia californica
CAGACAGACAGACAGAGAGAGAGAGAGAGAGAGAGAGAGAGAGAGGTGAGGAGTCAAAAAGACAGTGAGGAGAACTAAGAACTAAGAGTGAGAGAGCCCTGATGTGTACCTTGATTTTGCTGGGGCGTGCGCATCCTTGATGACCTGCAGGTGGTCACTCTCAGGCTTGCTGTTCCAGCACCACACCTGGAACATACACATGACACACACACATGACACAAAGAGATGACACACATACACACATGACATACACACGACATGACACACATACACTGATCTGGTTTCCCTCAAATCTGGAACACACACACATGACACGCATACTGATCTTGGTTTTAATGAGAGTTTTACGTCACTCGCAACATAATATGGGCACAGGTGTTACAAAAGAGTAATAAACACAAAAGAGGAGGAGAGATAAGGATGACCGATGTTTGATAGGAAAGAAGAAGCAAACCACACCAGGGCAAACGCCAACCACCTGTTCATGCTGATCTCATTTCTCTCAAACCTGGAACACACACATGACACACACATGACACACACATGACACACACACTGATCTTAGTTTTAATACGAGTTTTACGTCACTTGCCACACAATAAGGTAATATTACGTGCTGAAGATTACAGGTGTTACAAGAGAGTAACAAACACAAAAAAAGGAGGAGAGATAAGGACGATAGATGTTTGATAGTAAAGAAGGAGCAAACCACACCAGAGTACCCGGCAACCACCAGCCCATACTGATCTGATTTCTCTCACGCCTAGAACACAAACAGGACAAATATAATGAATGAGTGAATGAATGAGTGCATGAATGAATGAATGAATGAATGAATGAATGAATGAATGAATGAATGAATGAATGAATGAATGAATGAATGAATGAATGAATGAATTAATTAATAATTGAATGAATACATGAATGTACAAATGATCGAATGAATGAATAATTCTTTCTCTTTCTCATACAAATCCTTATAAACGCACACTCACTTTTCACTCTCTTTCTCTATCTAATTCATACCTACCAACACACAAACATGCTCTCACTCTCTCTCTTACATACATACACACACACACGCAGACACACACGCAGAGATACACACACACACAAACACACACAGACACACACCTGAGCAAAGCTGAGGAAGAACAGCTGCTGATGAGAGAGGCCGATGGCTGGAAGGAGCTGCTCCTCACCATTGCGAGACACCCAGTTCTTATACGCCTGGGAAAATAATATATTATGTAAGGCATCTCGGTGAAATCAGGCGCTTGTCAAAATAATGAAATCAATGAAATCAGCATTTTTCCACCAGTTTGGCAAACTTTGGTCGGATTTTTGCTTTTTGGCTCAACAACTTTTATCCCCATTTCAAAACACATTTCTTTGTGAATTTTATTGAGAAATGCTGATGAAAGGGACAAAAATTGTAAATTTTCAGTTTCCAAGGACTCTCAAGCCTTGTAAGTCACCAAACTTTGGCGGCCATTTACCCCTGGCCCAGGCGACCGCATCTCCTGAAATCGCAAATATCTTGACTTCTATTCAAGGTAGATTTTTTGGGGGGTCAAAACGAAGACAAATGAAAAAGCGTTGAGAAGATACCAATAACTCCACAAGCCCCAAAAGTTATGAGCACCCGATTCCACTGCATAGTGACTCATATCATATGGAGTCAGGAGTGACCTATAATAATAATAAGTGGTATATCTATGCTCTACAGCATGCTCTATGTGTTTCAAAACTATTATTATCCTAGCAGACCACAGAACACTCAGAAACATTCTCAGCTTCTTGGAACGTATACAGTGCAAGCTGCTGATTAAGCCCTCAAACACAAACAAACTGGCAAGATACTTCACTGTCTATAGCTGGGTACCCATTCTTGCCTGAGTGAAGTGAGGAAAATTAACGAAAAGAGCCTTTCCCGAAAACATGGCGGGCCCCAGATGAGATTTGAATTAACGACTCGACAGTTGTGAGTCCTCGAATACAACTACTAGATTGCCAACCTACAACTAATCATCACGGTCATATCACAATCACTCAAGTCAATTTTACTGGTTATAAATACTGTGGTAAAAATGCCGTTACTTGTTTTGTATCGTCAAAATAGTTCTGATTTGTTTCATACACCACCAGATGAACGGGAAGAAGAGGAAGTTTCCTACATCACAAATCCAATTATTCTGATCATCTTTTCACCTTTGAGCAATTCATGAGGCTGATTTAGGAAAGCACCATTTTTTTAAACTTCCTTAAAACAACAACAAGATAAATACAAAGCTGTGATGAGACGGCGTATAATTCTTTTTTCCCTCAACCCACCCATTCATCCTTCCATAATTGAGACCCCTGGTTCTGATAGGCCTGAGAAAATGGCACAACGGTAGGGATCAGTCACAAGTACAACATATTATGGACAATATTTATCTATTCATCCATCTGTCTATCCATCAATCTTTTGACAATCAACCTATTTATTCATCCATCCATCCATCCATCCATCTATCAATCTGTCTACCAATGTATCCATCCACCTCATCCATTATTCATCTGTGAAGTTGGTTCTTCAAGCACGTTTATATTACTGAGTTATCTCTCTTTGACATCTAAAAAGCATCAAGTTGCCTCATCCAGCAGTTCACAAACAGACAGTTCGTGAACTCATGAACTTTCAAAGGAAATAGAATTGTATTGTAGTATCCTAGACGGTGCACTCTGACGTATTTCAGTTCACAATGAAGTGCACTGTTTCTCTGAATTTGAGCCAAATAAAGAGGAAGGGAAAAAGGTGCTGCACATATTCAACTGAAGCGACAAGACTGGTGTTTTGCTTTTAATTTAGGTGTAATGGCATTGCCTATGAGCGCAGGCTTCACAGCAATGTTTTTAACAAAGAGTGAAGAACGGCGGTCAGCGGTCAAGACGGTGCGTGGTCTAGGAGAACCAGATTATGCTGCTGTAAGCTGACAAAATGCCTTTTTTTTTCATTTTTGGAGCCATTTTCTTCTTTTTTTTGGTGCTATATTGGTAGCCTGATCAGTTACCCTACTTGTGTGAAAAGATCAAAGTGAAACTGTGACTAGTTCCAAAAAAAAATTAGATTCACATTTCTGAAGAATCCCTTTTTTCAAAATATGAAAACGCTGACAAAATGCCTTTTATCTCGAAACTGTCGTGAAAAAGAAAAAGCCGTTTTGACAATGTACGACAGTGTGACCTGTAGACTTACATGGTAGGCAGACTTGAGCCCTCCATTGTCTGCTATATTCTCTCCAAGGGTCTGTTTACCCCGTTCCTGCAGAAATACAGACATATACACAGACACACAGATTACAGATGGGACGACATGGAAGGGCTTAATTTGTCCAAACAACACTCTGAAAAGGGTATGTGTCTTTTATCAAAATATTTACTGTACACATACATTACACTTAAGTTCCTCTTGTTATATCAAATACTATATTTAAGCATTGGATCCGTCGTAATGAACGATTCAGATGTTTTTCTATATAACACTATAACAAAGAAAAATGAAGGGATTTACCCATCGAGAGATGGGGTGTGTGCCAAGAATGAAGAGGGGGAGTGGGGGGAGGGTGATGTTTCAGTCAGAAAAAAATGGATGGGGGGGAGTGCACTTACAAAGAGAGAGGCCGATAAGGGGAAATGGAGTGATGGGAGTGTCCACTAAGAAAGAGACAGATGAGGAAGAGGAGTAAAGGGGGGGGGGGGGCAGAGTGGGGTGGATGTGGGTGGGTTGGGAAGGCAAGTCACAAATGTGCTACGAGAGGATCAACTCAACGTACGTGCTCGCCGTGTATCGTGTAGGAACTGTACTGGTCCACCATACACTGAGTCTTCTCCTGGAAGCGACGTATGGCCGCCGGGTCCCACCACTGTTTCAGATTTCCGTTTTTGTCAAATTCCCGACCTGTACAAGAAAAAAAACCCCAAACACAATAAAATAACAATAACAATAGATAGCATTTGTATAACGCAAATCCCCGCTCAACAGCAAGCTCAATGCGCTTCACAATCTATACTACTGCCCCAGCAGACCTGAGAGCATTCTGAAACAACCTAAACTTCCTGGGAAGCACACAGAGCAAGCAGCCATTTATAGGCGCTAAAACACTAACATACAGACAAGATCTTTCGCTGTCTACACATGAATAAGGTGAGGCTTTACTGTTTGAATCTGCCTTGAGGCTGACATGGGATTGTGGCAGCAGTTAGAGATCTTTTGACATTATTCTTCCTCATCACCCTTAAAGGTTTAGACAGTTTTTCCCCAGTGTCTCCATTTGCATAACATAAAAACACCAAACTGAGTAGAAACAAATGCTCAAAGCAGTAAAGACAACATTTTATTGTATAAATTTATCTTAGATAATCTGCATTAGCTGGAGTTTCGTACATTTTCATTAAAGAAAATACACAAGCAATGCCATGGGTTTGTGATCAGCTAGCCCAGCAGAAAAATAGCATCTACATCACACCAGTTGATCCCCCCCAAAAAAAAAACAACAAACAAACAAAAAAACAAACAAACAAAAAAACAAAAAAAAACAACCAAAGTTGGAAAAATGTTCTTTTAATTCAAAAAAATTATCACAAGACAGTATTACAGAATGTGGCAATGCAAGGCTTCAGCTCCTTGTTGCCCTCTCCCAACATCCCCCCTCCCCCTCCATCTTTTCTTCTCCATCCTTTCAACCTCTTCCTCCGCCATCTCAGCTGACCGTTCAAAACCCTAACCTAACAACAATATATAAAATAACAACTTGACATTAACAAGGAAGAGTCATGTCCCTTACCTTGATCATCAAAGCCATGGGTCAGCTCATGTCCCATCACCACTCCCATTGCCCCATAGTTGAGAGATCTGTAGGGAAGAGAAGATAAGCTTAATCTTCATTGTCGAGACCCTAGCACATTGGTATGGCGTTTAAACACACACACACACACAGATACACACACACACACATACACACACAATACGCACAAACTCAAACACACATTCACACATGTAAAAAAGTACTCATCTATCTTGAATAGAAATTAAGATATTTGCGATAGAAAGAGATGGGAGTGGCCTGGTGTGAGAGGAAAAGTTAGAGAGAAAATGGTCGCCAAAGTTGGTAACAAAGCTTCAGTCCTTGGAAACACCAAATTTACTTGTATTTCTATCTTTGGTTTACATTTTTGAGGGAGAAAAACGCACACAGGAATATGTATGTAAAGGGACATAAAATAAGGTCTCTCAAACTACCAATTTCATCCATGAGATTGGACAAATCTTTCAGATTGGCATGGCCATTTGAATCAATAAGTACAGGTAATTCAGCAGGAGTGCTCGGCATATTTCTGTTAAGTTCTTTTGTGGTTTTGTCTTTCTCCTCTTTGCCTCAAAGGCTTTCGGGGTCTCTTTGTTTCATCTCGCTTACGACTAATTTCTGTTCTAGCTAAGGAGTAACATATTGGTGGACCTTAAAACACACATCCCCTGGGGCGGTGCTACTGACGGAAGTGTCTTTAGGGCATTCCCAAAGAGGGGGGCATTAACATCCCGAGTTCTTATGCACAGTAAAATTGTAATTGTAAATGGGCTGATTCATCAATGTCATGCTCATAACTGCGCCTGAACTGCAACAGGGAACAGCTGCTTTTTCTTCCCTAATCCTTAATATCGTAATTTTTCATCTACTTCTTTTGTAAGTTTGTCACACTCTTGTGACCCGCTATTTCAGGGGTGCCTTGATAGTTGAAGCAGACTTTGTGCTGGTGAAGCTAGAGAGGTGAGCAGAGTAAGTCTGATTCCCTGTAAGGATTTCTCTGCTGACATCCAACCCTTGGCGCTCATATGATCTTGTGTAGTTGCGAGCGCTGTGAAACCTCTACTAAAACAAACATAAAAAGATAAAAACACACACAACATCAGCAATGTTACAACCTACAAAATTGTAACAGAGTCTGAGATATTTGATAAATGGATTCAAACACACAGACAAGCAACAGTACTTGAAATACTTTAAGCTCTGAAAACCGGAGCTGTGAAAACTCACTGAGGAAAGCTTTTGTCGAAGAACGGAGCCTGCAGAATGCCTGCAGGGAACACAATGGTGTTCTTACTGGCAGTGTAGTAGGCGTTGACGGTCGGGGGCGTCATCACCCACCTGAGGAGACATGGGGGGGGGGGCGGGGGAACTTTCAGATAAGTAAACATCGTAGTTGCGAGGGAGAAACTTTCTGACAAGACAAAACGAGACAACTTAGGACAGGTGAGCACTGGTGAGATGAGGAAAACTTTCAGGCAAGACAATTGAGTGTTGGTGAGATGGAAGAATTTTCAGACAAGATGAGGGGGCAATGGTGAGATGGCGAAACTTTCAGAAAGGATTAGTGAGAATTTGTGTTATTCTCACCATTGTCAAATAGAATGATGGTGTCAGTCACAAATGAGTCAACACCAACATTTTCCAGAGCCTGATTCTTTTTACTATGTTGAAAAACAGTCTCAAACACATCATCAAATTAAATGATGCAAAGTTTCGATGGATTAGAAACGCAACAAACATCGACTTCAAATTTGAGTTAAAGTGGTCTTTCATGGTTTAATTTAACTTGGCTTCCTAAGAGATGGACGATCTGTGCCCGATACCATCAATAATATTACGAGAAGGACAAAGCAGAACATCATGTTCACTACTCTTATGTCGTAGTGTCACATTGCCTCCACATGAACTCAAATAGAATTTTTAAAATGAAATTCTACCAGTTTTTATATAAGTTGCGGGGTCGATAGCAACAACAACAACATTTAAGTTAACAGGACTTACTCATTTTTGGGAACTTTCCGGAGTTTCTCAAGCGACTTTTTTATGCTGAACCGAAGACAAGCCAGGTTGTTACCGAAGTAGTCAGAGGCGTTTATGTTGAGCTGAGGAGGTAGAGACAAGGGAAAATGTTTATCACAAGCAAAAATTGATTTTGCTGAAGATACAAAAACAAACAAATGAAAAACCCTTGAGCATCATTTCAGCTATTTGCAACATCAAACAGAAGTAAACAGAAATAATGGAGAGTGGAAAAAAATTATAATCACAGATGGTTTAATGCTTCCCCCCCCACTGAATTAGTTTAGATCATTCAGAAGGTGGGCTTCAACCCTGGCTGTCAAGGCCAACAAAGGGGCGAGAGAGAAACAAAGTCCCTGCAGAAAGACGGAGATACTTGATAAAAAGACAGGAATCAACCATGTCTTCTGTGCGTGACGGAGCAGCACTTAACCAGTACATCACAAACATTGTGAGTTCAGTAAGCATTAAGGCCAAATGCACACAATCTGGGTCATTCAGAGCTGAGATGAAGCAAAGTGGTACAGAGAGAGAGAGAGAAAGAGAGAGAGAGAGAGACTGAGAGAAAGAAAGAGACAGAGAGACAGAGAGAGAGAGAAAGAGAGAGAGAGAGAGAGAGAGAGAGAGAGAAAGAGAGAGAGAGAGAGAGAGAGAGAGAGAGAAAGAGAGAGAGAGAGAGAGAGATAGAGAGAGAGAGGGAGAGAGAGAAAGAGAAGGAGAAGAAGAATACAGAGAAAGAGAAATGTGTATATAAGAGTGTGAAGGTTTTAAAAGGCGTAAAATAGGTAATAAGATATATCGTTACTACTTCGCCAATTTTTCATTGTTAAAAGTTCTGGAAAGTAACTCCCATGATATTTGAGGGAAAACTGTACTATCTATGCTTCTCAGATGGAACCACAAATGGAAAAAATCTGTGTGCCATTACTTAAGTTGGACTGTTGGAAGCACACTAAAGTATAAAAGGCCCTACAGTTAGAATTTCCAACAAAGCATCCTTGAACTTTAGCTGTCAGGAGCATCTTTAAGGCTGTCCCATTCTGCTCCATTCTACCTGTGATGGACATTACATTTCACAGGACTGACTTATTAAAAACTTTCCAGTGTTCAAAAAGGGTGTTACAACTTGTAGCTGCAGATGGAAAGAACATTATGAAGAGGACAATTTACCCCTTCGTATTTCTTGTCCAGCTTGGCGGTATCTAAGATGTAGGTCGGGTAGCCAATCATGTCTGTGACAGCGTTGGCCTGGCAGCAAATCGGGAGTTGGGAGTCCGAGGTAGGAAGGGGTGAATGGAAGAAGAGATCATATTAGTTCCTTTGTTAAAAATAAATGACGAGTAACTTAGAAAAATGATGTAACTGTAGGTGTTTTATTTCTTCATCTACACAGTATAGAGATCATTTATGGAGTGGGCTGTTTCGACCCTACACATGCTAGGGCCAACAAAGGCTGAGAAGGAAACAATATCCTGGTAGACAGACGGAGATGCTCATTAGAAAATCTCCTTACACAGGGGTCAAATCACATCTTCTGAGTGTGGCAACATAGTGCCTTACCACAACATCACAGACACCAGTGAACAATTTTGAGCTAGCATTAATAAAATAATGCCCACGAGAAATTAAAAATTGTGACAGATATTACACGGGCGAGAGGGCCTGATACAGTATATCGAGATGATTAACGTTTGCAGGATATAAAATCAAACTGTATTCCTCTGCATGATTAAATCATCATTATCATCAATCATCAATCATCAATACCACAACCACCACCACCACCACCACCACCACCATTATCATCAGCTCCCATACATATGTAATGTATAATATACACTAAATCAAGCCCCGACCATTGCATCACTATTATAAAACGAAACAATTTCCATTTTTTTAAACACCATATTTACAACTACACAAAACCCGTTCATATATTATGTTACCTAACAAGTCACCTTATCAATGGCTGCTGCTTGTGTCTTTGGATCCATCCACTTTAGCCTGGGAAGGTTTTCCTTGAAAGCCTCGCGTACATTCTCTATCATCTCCTTGGCCTGAGAGACAGACAAGGACATGACAAATTGTTTTACCGAGCATTTTACTGCATTTGCAAAACAATTAGGTCATAATATAAGTGCAGAAGATTAAAGAAGTTACAAGAAAGTAAAAAAAACAAAAAACAAAAAGGAGTAGAGATAAAGACGACAGATTATGTTTGATCGGAAAGAAGAAGCAAGACACATCAGAGCATCCACCACAAAGCAAAGAACAGTAACAGTCATGAGGAGAAACTAGCTCCTATCCTTTGCTTCTTTCTAAAAGAAATGCTGAACGAATTTATCAAAATGGACTTCTTTTTAGATTTGAACTCACGTTATTGAAAGGGTAGTAATCAGTCTCATACTATATGTCTTCAATACACCAGAGGGTGATGTTTCAGTCATTTTTCCCGAGTAAAGCCAGACAGACAGACAGACAGATATATACGCTGCATGGGACTAAAACTTGAAAGTGGAGTACAATATTTTCCCATTTGCATTTTAAGAAAAATGAGTACAAGGATATGTATTTGTTTCAGTGAGAGTATATGTGCATGTGTGCATTTGTGTGTGTGTGTGTGTGCGTGTGCATGTGTGTGTGTGTGTATGTGTGTATGTGAGGGTGCATTTGTGTGTGTCCGTGTGTGTGAGTGTATGTAAGAGTCAGTGTGTTGGTGCATGTGAGAGTGTATACTTGTGTATTTATGTGCGTTTGTACACAAGTGTCAATGTGTCAGTATGTAATTCTGAATATGCATATGTATTTATGTATGTGTGTATATAATTTTGCATGCGTATGTCTCATTAAGCCCGACGCGACGTCACATCGCATGCTGTCATTGCTGCTCCAAAAGCAATCAAGCAAAATTATAATGAACCTGCCTCCTTGCAGCCGACGTGTCATCTAACAGTGCGCGACTGTCACCTGTGATCGGTCCATGTAGCTATCGAAATAGCTTGGGTGTGACAAATTTGAAACATCACCATAGGTCAAAATACCTAGCCAAGGAGTGTCAGTTGACACGCTGTGTGTGTGATGTGTGATGTGGTCGCGCATAAGGAGACATAGGCTTATATATTTATAGATATGCATGCATACCTTGCCCCTGCTCTCTCCTTTAAATGTGTCCTTGACAAAAAGGGCTCCCGTCGCAAAGCCCAGGACAGAGTCTGTGTTTGTGATACAGGTGTGCCACACATCATCGTTACCTTGCACACCTGAGGAAGGAACGCAGAAAGTATTATTTTAAGAAATGTCATTGTATTAAATATCTCTTGTCTTTCATCCCTTTATTGGCCCAGACAGACAGGGTCAAAGAAGTCTACCTGGAACAGTGTGTCAATTTTGGATGAGGGGAAAAAAAGGGGTGGGAGGGAAAGTATTATTAAGAATCATCAGAGTTTTTCTTATTCACCCTAAGCATTGAAATCAGTGGGCCTATATTCTATTCGCATCAATCTTTGGTAATTCTATTCACACTGAACGTAGTATCAGTATTTTATTCACAGTAAGCCTTGTTTTTTATTTTTGTTCATACAAGGTCTAAAGTAACATTAAGAACCATTAAGTATCTTTTTATTCACTTTAAGCATTAAAATCAGTATTTTATTCACCCAAATCATTTGTATTCTGTTCACGCTGAACGCAGTATAAGCATTTTATTCACACTAAACATGTTTTAATTTAGTAATTTTACATTAAAAATACATTTTAAAACCTCTCACCATGGGTAAAAATCTGCAAAGTAGGAACAATATTCATAGGGGCGCAAAAGTAGGTATGCTGTAAGTATCACATAATTGTTATGAAACTTAATTCATTAAGATTATTTGGGGAATATGTGAATACCAACGGCAAGCAATTTGAGTATCAGAGGAATGAAAGCTGTGTTCATTATTAAATGAATTGTGATTTTTATTAAAAATTTGTTTGTATAGGAAATGAAATACATATTATACACATTTTCTTTTTTCATAACTGTATACCAACTTTTGCAGCCTTCC
>NW_004797442.1:1284917-1287541 GCF_000002075.1 Aplysia californica
AAAAAGTCCCCAAAAAGATGAAAGATTATATTTGAACTGTCCCGAGTGACAAGCAAGGGGGTAGGCGAGGGTTGTTGGGTGCACCTATACACTGAAACGAACCCATTTAACACACATAAAGACACTTAAAATACATACAAATACGCACAGAAACGTACACAGTTACACAAACATCCTCAAATACATACATATAAAAACACTCAAATACATGTCCCATGTGTGTATCCCATCTCCTTTAGGGGCAAGCACCTTCTTACATAACTATTGTAATAAATATACACTCGGAAGTATACACCACTTACAAACTCTCCACGCACTTCTGTCCTGGGCTATTATAGTCTTTCCTTTTTTTCAGCAGTATCCCATCTTGTTCAAGTATATGCGCCTTCATATATATTATGTAAATACAAATAAACACATTCACACACATATTGACTGCTCCGTGTAATATGTCACTATCTTTAGTTTTCGTAAGAGTTTTACAGCACTTGCAACACAATAAGGTCATTTAAGTGCTAAAGAATAGATGTGTTACAAGAGAGTAACATACACAAAAAAGAAGGAGGAGATTTTTGTTTTAGTATGAGTTTTACGGCACTTGCAACACAATAAGGTCATATAAGCCCTGAAGAATAGGTGTGTTACAAAAGAGTAACATACACAAAAAAAAGGAGGAGAGATAAGGACGACAGATGTTTGATAGGAAAGAAGGAGCAAACCACACCAGAGCACCCACCAACCATCCACACGTCACTATCTAAATGGGGTGAGGCAGAGTCTTATACTACGCAGTCGATAGGCAAACACATGCACACACATCCACACACACACACACTCACACACATACACACACACCCATGCATGCACACACACACACACCCACACATCCTTGGTGCCCATATGACCTTATGCCTTATGCAGTTGCGAGCGCCGTAAAACCCTTACTAAAAAAGAAACAACCACACACCCACAGACTTTCTTCCTCCCTCTGCCACAGTCTACCCCCCCCCACACACATGTAGCCGCCAACAACTCACATAAGCCCATCCTCTGTGTTGCGGTAGTGCGCCAGCAGCGTGTTCATCTGCTCCAGGTACTCGGGCGCGTACACGACCACATGCTCCGTGGGCTGGACGCTCAGACTAACCACACTCAGCAGGTGGTTCACTAGGTGCACCCAGCCCACCTGTACACAGGTCACAGATCATAGGTCACAGGTCATAGGTCAGCAACGAAGTAGTCACAAAGAATGCATATTGGGCAATTTTATAAATAAACATACATAATAATAATATTTAACATACACGATACTCATAAGCAAATACGCATAAGCATATACACACACACACACACACACCCATACATACATACATACACGCAAGACACTCATACAAAAAAAGTACATACATACACAAACACACGCAAACACACATACACACACATACACACACACACACACACACACACACACACACACACATACTGACACACATATGCTCACATAATTACAGACTGCAGTGAGAAAATGTTATTCCTTTTCTTTTTAAAAAAAAAATTAAGGTGCTTTTAAAAATTCCCTATTAAAATAATGTTAGATCATTTTTGAGGCGAGCTCCTAACCCTGCCTATTGGTGCCAAACTGATCTGTGAGTGATACATCCCAACAGAAAATCTGAGATACTAAATAAAAGTTTTCTCCCCACTCAGGAATCGAACTCAGATCCCCTGAATGCAACAGGCAAGTACCTAACCGCTACATCACAGATGCTGGTAGAAAAGGTCCGATAACACACACAACAATCCTACCTGATTAAAGGTCCGCGTCATGTTGGACAGTGTGTACTTATGATACATCTTCTCCTCATCTCTTCGTTCCTCATCTGGAGTCGTGATCTGTGTGGAAAACGAAATGGTATAGGTTTAACACCCCTATAAAACCTTTTTAAAGGTTTTTTCAGAGGCGGGACCTCCAAGTTTAACGTCCATCTCCGAAAGAACTGAGCAAAAAAGAAAATATAATATGGGAACCCTATCCGTACGTCGTGTTTTACTATCGTACCCATTCAACGTTGGGAACTCTGTGCAATCATTTTCCAAAGAGGAAATTTATTCGTTAATCCGATCTGTGCGATGTGTATAGCAGTCTTTCAAACTGATTTTTAGAGAAATACTGAAAGTATCAGAGAGATCTTCGTACTAGAAGTATTCTATAATGTGAAGAATACAACCCCGGGGGGTACAAAATGACCCCAGGGTGTACGGATAGGATTAAAGGCCTTTCCTAAGGACACAACGTCCGGCTGAGCTGAGGCTCGAATCCCCAACCAGCAACCTCATGAATACAAGTCCGGAAGCCTAACCACTACACCACCAACACAAATGTGATCTGTGTGGAAAAGTAACACAAAAACTCATTAACATTTTATTTCTAAGCAAAGATATGTAAAAGTTACATTTATCTCATCTTATCACAATTCGTTCCACATATTGGATAGTAATGAAACCACATAAACATCCACCACAATTTCAACACCCGGTCCACTCTTACATTCGCCAGCTCAGTCTCGAACTCAATCACTCTGGTCATCATCTGTGTGGTGTAGGTCTCATTGGGTGCACCTAGC
>NW_004797442.1:1290117-1294690 GCF_000002075.1 Aplysia californica
TAGAGAGAGAGAGAAGGGGGAGAGAGAGCGAGAAAGAGAGAGAAAGAGAGAGAGAGAAAGAGAGAGAGAGAGAGCACTAGCTGCCTGAGTGCCCTCAGCAAGCGCAACTTAGAGCTTCGGGACTAGGCGATCACGTATTGCTTTCCACCGTCACTATAATTACTTGCCACTAATCTAATCCTTGGAAAAGATCTATGAAAAAAAAAAATATTTTAACAAAAATCAATTCTTCTTTATTGATGGCGTCTGCCTTTTTTTCATGTAGATCTAGCTTTGATGAACACTGTTCGTTTGTCTAAGTAAAAAGAAGCACACCGACTTACTAACGGTTATTCAGTGCTGGAGAAACAAGTAAGACAGACATACAGAAATGCAGGAAAAGAAAAGGAGTAGGGCTTCCCCAAAGACCCCCTCCAACCACCCGCTTTGATGAACAGCGGTCGCTCACCGAATTTGTAAAATGTGCAATTGGAAAGCAATTGATCAATTCTGGAGTACTTCATAACGATGCATGGCGAAAGAAAAATTCAAATAATTCAATGCTTATAAGCCTAAAATCAAGAAAATCCGGCTCCCCAAGTTAGGAATATTGAATGCTACTGTCATTTACATTATAAAGTCTTCTTTCAGACGTGTTTTACGGCACTTACAACACAATAAGGGCATATTATACGTGCCAAAGAGTAGTAACAAACACAAAAAAGATGTAGGGGAGATGAGGACGACAGATGTTTGATAGGAAAGAAGGACCAAACCACACCAGGGCACCTGACCCTCATCCACATTTTGAGGTCTGAAGAGGCTTTTTTTAGTTTCAGTATGAGTTTTACGACACTTGCGACACAATAAGGTCATACAAGTGCAAAAGATAGAGGTGTCACAAGAGAGTAGTAACAAACACGAAAAAGAATGAGGGGAGATGAGGACGACAGATATTTGATAGGAAAGAAGGAGCAAACCACACCAGAGCACCCGCCAACCACCCACATCTAGAGCTTTGACTATTATGTCACCCACTGTTTTCGACTAACAACTCAGTCACGACTAATCAACGACAGACATGTTTTGCTGTAACTGCATCTTTCGAATATACAAAATGAAAATTAAGACTAAAAAGGTATCTTTGTGCGTGTCGGGAGTGTGTGTGTGTGTGTGTGTGTGCATGTGTGTGTGTGTGTGTGAGTGTGTGTGTAAGTGTGTGTGTGAATGTGTGTGTGAGTGTGTGTGCGTGTGTGTGTGTGTGAGAGTGAGTGTGTGTGTGTGAGTGTGTACGCTGAGGCAGGCAGGCAGATAGACAAAAAATACAAAAAGACAAAAACAAATAATTTTAGTTTTAGTCAGTAGAGGTTTTACAGCGCTCGCAAATGTCATATTATGAGCGCCAGATGCTTAGAGGTGTTACAAGAGAGTAACAAACATAAAAAAAGAAGGAGAGGAGATAAGGGCAATAGACAGGAAAGAAAAACCAAACCACACCAGAGCACCCACCAACCACCTACAAACAAAAAAAAAATAACAATCACACAATGAGACAAACCTAGACAGACTTCTATGCACTTAGATATATTACTTATGCCCACACAAACCTAGACCGACCTCTATGCACAAACATGAACTAAACTACAATTAATTATTTTTAAAAACAAGAGAGGGAACACAACAGTCTGAGACAAACACACAGGAAGCACCCAACAGACAAAAAAATGTCAACTTGAGACAAATGTGAACGGACAACAAAAAAAAAGAAGAAAAGAAAGAAAGAAAGAAAGAAAGAAATTCACTGAGGGAAAAAAGGTAATGGCATTCAGTCAGGAATCCGTCGAGAGGGTCGGGACGAGCAGACGGAAGGGGGAGAGAATCGGGATCAATACTAGGGTAATCAATACGCCGGAGCTTTATTTCATTTGAGAGGAGTCAGCTCCCTTGTCCCCTCTTCAGCAGAGAATTATTTTTTTTAAGAAACTAAAAGAAAGGTAAAAGAAACGAATAGAAAGCGAGCGATATGTTTTCAGGAATCCACCAGCGGGAAGTTAACCTGTTATTTGTTTTATTTTATTTTTTCGCTGTTTGCAGGTTTCGTAAACTAGCATCTCACATCTTGTATTGTTTGGAATTTCAAATTTTTAAACGTTGCGTTCCGTGCCTCGTTTGTTTCGGTTTCCGGTGTGTTTTTGATTTTGTTTCTGGCTCAGCTCTCCCTCCAGCCAACAAGCTGTCTTCGTTTCGGCTTGATTAGATGCATTCCTTTCTTTCGAGACTTGACTTTTAGCTTTATTCCGCATTTCCTTCAGGTCCATGAGAAATATGGCGAGATCGATGCGGTATTCAAAGCTCCCTGGAGTGGAAAGGGGGTAGTGCAGATTTAATATTATGTGAGGCAGCGCGGTGGAATCAGGCTCTTGTCAATTTTTGGGCATATTAAGTTATTGGTATCATCTTAAATCTTTTTCATTTGTCTTGATTTCAATGAAAAAAATTACCCACCCATCTTCAGTAGAAGTGGAGATATTTTTGATTGAAGGAGGTGGCAGTAACATGGTTTAACACTTTGCCTTCATATTTTGGGGAAAATCCAAATAAACTGGGTGGTAAACATCGCCAATCTGCGAGATGAGGTGGCAAAGTGTTAAGGGGTAAAATTAGCGAGAAAATGGCCGCCAAAGCTTGGTAAATTCCAAAGCTGGAGAGTCCATGGAAACTGTAAATTTATATTTTTGTGCCTTTAATCAACGTTTTCTGTGAAATCTTCAAAGGAATGTATTTGTCAATGAACATAAAAGGTGTTGAGCCAAAAATCAAACATTTGATAAAAATTGCTAAGCTGGGAGAAAACTTCTGTTTTCTTCGATTTCATTATTTTGAGGAGAGCCCGATTCCACCACGCTGCCTCACATGTGTGTGTGTGTGAGTGTGTGTGTGTGTGTGTGTGCGTGCGTGTGTGTGCGTGCGTGTGTGTGTGTGTGCGTGTGAGTGTGTTTATGTGTGCGCGCGCGTGCGTGTGGGGGGAATGGGGGTTAATAAATCGTATATATATGAGGGCTATTTAAGAGGCGGAACCTCCGAATTTAACGTCTGCCTCCTATAAAAATCTAACCAAACGGGCGGAAAGCCTTTTAAAATCCCACAAAACAGTCCAAGTTTAGAACGCCCCTGTTGGGGATTCGACCCCGGGCCAACCGCTCCGTATGTCCAGAATGATACTAACAGAGCTAATCGTGCAGCCCAGGGAGTGGGGAGGGGGTAGGACTTTTTATCCGACGAATTAAAATAAAATATGTACCGAGCTCCAGTGCAGGAATACAACGTGGGCCCTACTACGCCAGAACTTTGCCAATGTCTAAATCAAAACGTGGGGTTGGTATGTCTGTGGGAAGGTCTTCTCCATTGATCCAAATGGGAGGGACAATAAGGATTCATTAGCCAGAAGATCGACGTTTTCCCGAGTGCCCACATGGCGTGGTAGCCCCACAAACACAGTACTATGCTTCCCTGCTGTTGAGCTACGAAGTTAATCATTCGCAGAAATGTTACAGTTTTAGGGTTGATTCTTTTTAAATTAATATAAGTGTTTGTACGCCCCCACCGGCACAATTTAGATCCATAAGGAAAAGGGGGAGGGGGGGGGCGCTTCCCACCCTGCCTGATAGGGCCAACTTAGGCTGAGAGTGGTACAACCTCCCAGCAGAAAGACGGAGACATATTCGATTTTTAAAAATAACAATATCCCCACTCGGACATTGAACTCGGAAGTACTACGCGCGGAAACAAAGCGCTTAACCGCTACATCGCAGACGCGGGTATTTTTAGGGTGTTTGATAAAATAAGGGAGTGAAATTGGTGAGTGGAGCGAGGCATGGCAAGGAATCTGACATAATTAGAAAAAAAAGTTGCTTTTTTTTTCTTTTTTTAACTTGTTTTTATAGATGTTATACGGATTCCAATGTAATGTCGATGACAGAGGCCTCTGCAGGAGAAACATTAATAAAATGGAGACTTCGGAATGAAGCCTCCTCTATCGAGTATTGTCTGTGGACAGAGTGGCGGCGTCTCCAGCTGAGTATGACTTACAGCCATCGGTGACGCTTTTCTCTGCACCGGGGTATTTTTGCTCTTTTTTTTTTGTCTCTTTTTTTACGAAGACTTAAAGGTCGCTATATGGCTGTGCATGATGTTTTGTCTGCGGTCAGGTCTAAGTTAATCTATTACATATTTGTATTTAATGTGCCTGTAGTATAAGGTGCCATGGATGGAAGTCGTGAAAAGGAAATTTCGTGGTGTCTTTTTTTCCTGAAACGTTCATGCTGCGAAGATCTTCAAGAACTCTCAGTCCAGAAGCTTACCAACGTTACCACTGTTTTTGCGTGTGTTCATCATGCTCATACGAGATGGAAAAACGCAGTCGTGGGCCAGGTATCCAGGTGCTGAACTTTGTTTCACTGCGTGGTGCAATAAAAACTGAGAGCTTCTTTTGAACAAATTTCGTCATGAGAAAAGTTGCCGTCTCATCAGTAATTCCAACAAATGAAAAACGCCGTTTTGATCACTTTCAGTAATGAGTCGAAATCGCTCTCTA
>NW_004797443.1:0-1196 GCF_000002075.1 Aplysia californica
GTGGTTGGTTGGTTGGTTGGTTGGTTGGTTGGTTGGTTGGTTGGTTGGTTGGTTGGTTGGGCGGGTGGTTGCTTGTTTGTTTGTAGGTTGATTGGTTGGTTAGTTTGTTGGTTGGTTGATTGGTTCGTTGGTTGGTTGGTTGATTGGTTGGTTGGGCAGGCGGATGGTTGTTTTTGTTTTGTTTTTTTGTTTGCTGGATAATTGGTTGGTTGGGTGGGAGGGTGGCTCGTTGTTTGTTTGTTTGTTAGTTGGTTGGTTGGTTGGTTGGATGATTAGGTGGATGGTTGGTCGGTTGGTTGGCTGGTTGGTTGGTTGGTTGGTTGGTCGGTTGGTTGGCTGGTTGATTGATAGGTTGATTGATTAGTTGGCTGATAGATTGGTTGATAGATCGGTTGATAAGTTGACTGGTTTGTTGATGAATTGGTGGATCGCTTGATAGATTGTTTGATAGGTTGGTTGATTGACTGGTAGGTTTTTTGGTAGGTTGAAGTTTGGTTGGTTGGTTAAATGATAGATTGGTGGATCGCTTGATAGATTGTTCAAGACCATTCAAGATATAGAAAGCAAACAACGTGTTATTGCTTTGAATAGTTAGCCTATCTGTTAAAGAAGGAAGTGTTGCAGAGGGATTGAAGGCATATATGTGTGTGTGGGGGGGGGGGGGGTGAAAGGAAGGCGGGCAGTTTCATCTAATTTAAAAGTCACTGTAAGCTGCTACCTTTCCTGTAGAAAGATCGTGGGCTTCCGTGATGGTTCTCATAAGGTGTTTCTTGCGTTCAATGAGCGAATCTCTCCGGCTTCCGTCACTCTCTCCCTCACTGTTTGCGTCACCTTAGGAGGAGTGTTGAGTGAAGATGAGATGAGATAAGAGAATATACGATACGATACGGTAAAATAAGATAGATAAGATAAGATAAGTTGAGAAAGATAATATGAGATGATGAAATATAAGATAGGATAAATTAAGATAAGGTCAGACGAGATAAGATAAGATAAGATAAGATAAGATAAGATAAGATAAGATAAATGTTATTGAATCCCCAAGAGGAGCAAATTAATACATGCTTCTACGTCAGGAAATATAAATACAAGGCACTACCATATCAACACTGTTACATCAAAATTGTATACTCAACACACACACACACACACACACACACACACACACACACACACACACACACACACACACATGT
>NW_004797443.1:2909-5078 GCF_000002075.1 Aplysia californica
AGCAGAGAGAGAGAGAGAGAGAGAGAGAGAATAAATAGAATAGCAAAACTATACTCACCCTGCTTCACCTGAATGTGTGAAGAGAGAAGGTTGAACGTATTAGTATAAAAATATTAGTAGTAATAATAATTTTTATTTCATGTATAATATATCGCATATCCATGCTCTACAACCACGGAATTCTCTATTCGCTTTACAAGATAAGATAAGATAAGATAAGATAAGATAAGATAAGATAAGATAAGATAAGATAGTACTTTATTATCCCAATGGGAAATTTTCCTCGGCTGTACAGGACCATAAAAACACATGCAGGTATACATTAAAAAAAAAATTAAATCATATATATTACTCTCATTAAAATTAAATATGAAAGGAGAAGTAAAGCTGACAAAATGTACATTTACTTCAAATGCATCATTCAACCACATGCAGGAATTTAAATACTAGACCTTTGGAGTTATATACAGATACATACTCTGAGAGCAACACACATCTATGCTCATTCTGACAAAAACAACTTACAACTATCATTACGTTATATGTATATGTGAGGTGTGCTGACAAAATGAGTTACTTCTCATATTCGAGACCTATGGAAATACATGCAGATACATCACGCTTATAGATGAAGTTTTTACAATTTATAAGTATGAAATAATATAAAGCGTGTTATAGTTAAAGAGTATGACATCAATAGAGGATCTACAAATTTGACCCCTGTTTTGAGTTGGGGCCAACATCTCCGCTTGTGGATTTCGAGAAGTAACTCATTTTGTCTGCACGCCTCACATATTATGACAAACGGTCGCTTTTAAGGACAAGCGGGCTAACCCAGATTTCGGGGGTTTCCAGAAATCTTGACCTGCACCAAAAGTGGGCATTGCCCTACCACTGGGGTATGTTTGGTTTAATTGGTGTGTATATTTGTTTGGTTATAGAGAAAACTTTCCTTTTCTTTTAATGAGACTGAATAAGGATCCAAAAACTTTAACTTCGATTTTCTCAAGACAGCATATCGGGATACCCTACTTGTGCTTAAAAGCGACTCATAAGCTCAGAGTGTATACTTGTATGGGATGGATTGCTATAATATTAATGCAATCTATCATTATTTTAGATTTTCTAGAATTGTAAGAAACATACAGTAGATTATTAGATTACAGAACTGTGGAGGATTCATAGTCACTTTCCTTCAGTTATTGGCTATTGATAGTTGTTCAGATCTATCTTATTCTTTAAAAAAAAAAAGTTTTAGTAAGAGTTTTACGGCACTTGTAACACAATAAGGTGATATAAGTGCCGAAGATTAGAGGTGTTACGAGAGAGTAACGAACAGAAAAATGGAGGAGAAATAAGGACGATAGACGTTTGATAGGAAAGAAGAAGCAAACCACACCAGAGCACCCGCTAACCACCCACTATCTTATTCTGTCAGCCCATCTTAGTTTGTTTTAGTAAGAGTTTTACGGCACCTGCCACATAAATAGATCTTATAAGTGCTGAGGTGTTCCTGGAGAGTACAAACGCATAAAAGACGGGAGGGGAGATTTAAAAGACGATAAATGTTTGATAAGAAAGGAGGAGCAAACCACAATAATTATTTGTTCTAATTATAGTTTTTTTTTTTTTATTTTAAAGTAAAATGTTCTTTGTAAAGAATGTGTTTTCTCCTGTTCAACAACATGCTTGGAGAACATGATATATGGTCGCTTTTAAGCACAACAGGGCTATCCAGACAATGCTGTTTTGAGAAAATCGGAGGTAAAGTTTTGACCGTTTGTTCAGTTTCTTTAAAAGACAAGGAGAATTTTTTCTATAACCAAACAAATACACACACCAATGAAACCAAACTTTTCCTATAGGTAGGACAATGCCCACTTTTGGTGTAGCTCAAGAGTTCTGGAAACCCCCGAAATCTGGGCTAGTCCACTTGTCCTTAAAAGCGACCATATTATTTAGGGTTACGTAAAAAAAGGACATGTTTGTATAAAACCTTTTCTTTTTCAAAGTGATTATTCTCTGTAGTATCTCTGGAAGGAGGGCTGTTTGAAGATCAGTGAACTCGATGGTGGTCATTTTGATGTTTGAAGGACTGGACATATGAGAGTGAAAGAGAGAGAGAGAGAGAGAGAGAGAGAGAGAGAGAGAGAGAGAGAGAGAGCGTGT
>NW_004797443.1:5178-7657 GCF_000002075.1 Aplysia californica
GAAATGGACAATTAGGTATGTCCAGTGTCAGTGTCTTGGGTGTTTTTCGGAGTGCGATGATTCTCTGCAATCCTCTCCATGAGAGGGGAAATCGTGGGTGGGGGGGGGTGATGAGTTGGGAGGTCGGTAACAAGAAAGGGAACGGGAAGGAGAACAAAGAAATAAAGAATACTGGACTGAAAAAAGGGAGATTTACACATTAGGAGAATTCGAGATGAATTAATCCTAACTTGATTTCCAACTGCAATTTTTGAAAACTAAATCTTTACTCAAAAGCCTACATCAACCCGCTGATTGCGCAGGTGGGTGGGGAAATTTTGTGAAATTGTATAGGTTTCACCTCTATTTCAGCACTCTAATGTTATTTAAATGGCGGGACCTCCGAATTTAATGTCCATATTAAAGTGCAGGGCGCCCATGGGAATCGAACGAAAGCCATTCCCTTCGTAGCCCAGCATGGTATCAACTGAGCTTACAATGTGTCTAGGAGTGAAGGGGGGAGGGGTGGAGGAGAGAGGGGCGGGAAAGAAAAAGTGTGAAATAGACTTAATGACAAAGACGCAAAGAGACAGGGGCAAAAGGCACACAAACGTGCTTGCACACACACACACACACACACACACACACACACACACACACACACACACACACACACACACACCTGGTTACAAACGAGCTGATAGTAGACTCCTTTCTTCGCCATCAGCTCATCATGGCTCCCTCTCTCCACGATCTGACCCTTGTCAAACGCCACAATGACGTCAGCATTCCGCACAGTGGACAGACGGTGAGCGATCAGAAGGGTGGTCCTTCCCTCCCGGGCCTGGTTAGGAGAGGGGGGGGGAGGGAGAGAGAGATTGTAGGTTGTGTGGTCCAAATGTGAGGCGTCGTGGTGAAATCAGGCGCCCGTCAAAATGCAGAAATCAGGGAAACAGGCGCTTTTCCGCCAGTTTGGAAATTTTTATCGGATTTTTATTTTTTGACTTAACTCTTGTATGTCTCTTGTATAACTCTTTTATGCCCATATAAAAACACATATCCGGGTGAATTTTATTGAAAACATTGATTAAAGGCATAAAATATACCTTTTTCTGTTTACTAAGACTCTTTAGATATGTGACGCAGCGTGGTGGAATCAGGCTCTCGTCAATTTTTGGGCATGTAGAGTTATTGGTATCATCTTAAAGCTTGTTCTCTTGTCTTTATTTGGACGAAAAAAGTATCAATTTATCTTGAATACCAGTCGAGATATTTGCAATTGAAAGAGGTGGCGGTCACCTGTTTTCAGAGGTAAAATTAGTGAGAAAATGGCCGCCAAAGATTAGTTATTTCCTTAGCTTAAGAGCCTGTGGTAACTGAAAATGTATATTTTTGTGCCTTTAATCAACGTTTTTCAGAAAAATCCACACAGAAATGAGTTCTTTAATGGGCATGAAAGGTGTTGAGTAAAAAAAAAAAAAGATAAAAATTCACAAACCTGCGGAAAAATACAGGTTTCTTCACTTGGATTATTTTGACAAGAGCCTGATTTCACCACGCTGCCTCACATATTGGAGTTACCATTTTCTTGCTAATTTCACCACTGAAACCAGGTGACCCCACTTCCTTCAATCACGAATATTTTGAGTTCTATCCAAGATAGATGAAATGTTATTTCATTTGAAGCAAGGCAAATGAATCAGTTTTCAGATACCAACAACTCCACATGCCCGAAAATTGACGAGCGCCTGATTCCACCGCGTTGAGACACAAATGCTGTTTTTGGGACACCTGAATAGACACAAGGATCTTGAACATCTAGATCTAGTTCTACTATCTAGATCTCATGACTAAGTTTTAAACGAAGAAGTGGAAAACGAAGAAGTGGAAAACGAAGAAGTGGAAAGATGGATGAGACTGCTTGGAATTAAAGATGAACTGTTGGTAGAATCTAGTTCTAGATCTAGCTCTCACTGGCAAAATTGAAGGCAAGCGAGGCAGGGGCAGGCCCAGAGCAACCTACTTGGGGAACCTAAACAAGTGGGTAACAGGGAAAGATCAGGGAAACGTAGCTTTTTAAGAGCATCCGAGCAAAGGAATGAATGGAGAACCATGATCGCCGATGTCTGTCGCAGATGTCTGTCGCAGATCTGGCACTGGATGATGATGATGATGGTGATGATGATGATGATGATCCATTCAAAGGGTGCGATAGCGGAGCGGTTGGTGTGCTCGTCTTCGAAGCGGAAAGTCTGGGTTCGAGCCTCGGCTCTGACACGGATTTTTTCGCCCCCTCCTGCCCACCCAGCAGTAATGGGTATCTAACTTCGAGTTGGGGAAGTAAAGGCGGCGTGGAAAGGAACTGGCCACCCTACCACAATGTGTCGAAGGCCCAGGAAGTTGTCTCACCCGACAATTCGATCTCCAATGCCCTGATCGTGAGCGGAAAAACTTTATTTTAAGATCCATTCTAACATAACACTGTGA
Source organism: Aplysia californica (assembly GCF_000002075.1). NCBI lineage: Eukaryota > Metazoa > Mollusca > Gastropoda > Aplysiida > Aplysiidae > Aplysia > Aplysia californica. The sequence continues at coordinate 7,645 of NW_004797443.1, forward strand.
GAGGGGGAGAGGG
>NW_004797443.1:8065-9482 GCF_000002075.1 Aplysia californica
CACCACCACCACCACCACCACAATCTCACCCTGTCCAAAGCATCCTGTACAATGGCCTCACTCTCTGTGTCCAGTGCAGACGTAGCCTCGTCCAGCAGGAGAACCCGTGGGTCCTTGACCAGTGCCCGGGCGATGGCAATCCTCTGTTTCTGACCGCCGCTCAGCTGTGCTCCTCTCTCACCCACATGGGTTTCAAATCTCTGGGAAAGAAATCGGTAAAAAAAACTCCATTGTCATTTGTTTTAGTAGAGGTTTTACAGCGCTCGCATCTGCAAAAGATTATGTGAGCGCCATAACTCCATTGTTTCTGAGTCGTGTATTGGTCGAAAAACTCCATTGTCATTATTTTGTTTTAGTAGAGGTTTTAAGGCGCTCGCAACTGCATAAAGTCATGTGAGCGACATAACTCCATTGTCAGACAAATTAATGTTTCTGAGTCGCGTATCGGTCGAAAATCTCCATTGTCAGACAAGTTAATTTGAGGCGTGCTGACAAAATGAGTTACTTCTCAGAATCCACAAGCGGAGATGTTGGCCCCAAATCAAAACAGGGGTCAAATTTGTAGATCCTCTATTGATGCCATACTCTTTAACTATAACACGCTTTATAGTATTTCATATTTATAAATTGTAAAGACTTCATCTATAAGCGTGATGTTTCTACATGTATTTCCATAGGTCTCGAATACGAGAAGTAACTCATTTGTGAAGCAGCGTGGTGTAATCAACCGCTCGTCAAAATAATGAAGTCCGAGAAATCGGCATTTTTCTACTAGTTTAGAAAAATATTTCGAATTTTTGTTTTTTGGCTCAACACCTTGTATGTTCATTCAAAAACACTTTTATGTGTGGATTTTCTAGAAAAACGTTAAAGGCACAAGTTATGTAAATTTGCAGTTTCCAAGTATTCTTAAGCTATGGAAGTCAGTAAACTTTGGCGTCCATTTTCACGATAATTTTACTTCTGAAACCTGGCTGCCCCACCTCCTTCAATCACAAATATATCGACTTCTATCCAAGATAAATGGACAATTTTTCATCAAAAACTAGGCAAATGAACAACCTTTTAAGAGGACACCAATAACTCCACATGCCCCAAAAATTGTCGAGCGCCTGATTCAACCGCGTCGTGACTCATTTTGTCAGCACACCTCACATTTTGTTTCCACTACTCACGTCTGGCATCTTCATGATAAAGTCGTAGGCGTTGGCGTTCTTGGTGGCCTGGACAATCTCGTCCATTGTGACGTTCTCCCGGCCGTACCGGATGTTCTCAGCGATGGTGGTGGCGAACAGAACCGGCTCCTGGCTCACCAGCCCGATGTGCTGACGTAACCACCGGATGTTGATGTCACGCACGTCCACACCGTCCAGACAGACCTGAGGACAGACACGAGAGCGTGTTGGTTGGGGGGGGG
>NW_004797443.1:10202-11595 GCF_000002075.1 Aplysia californica
CACTTGCAACACAATAAGGTCATAAAAGAACCTAAGATTAGAGGTGTTACAAGAGAGTAACAAACTTGAAAAAGAACGACGAGAGATCAGGACTATGGATGTTTGATAGGAAAGAAGGAGCAAACCACACCAGAGCTCCCGCCAACCCCCCACTGTGGAGGTTCTGTCGGTTGTAGTGAGGTTTTACGGCGCTCGCAACTACATAAGGTCATAATATGAGCGCCAAGGGGTGGATGTCAACAGTTAGTTTTAGTAGAGGTTTTACGGCGCTCGCAACTACATAAGGTCATATGAGCACCAAGGTGTGGATGTCAACCGAGAACTCCAAGTGGGTGGTTTGCGGGGGCTCTGGTGTGGTTTGCTCCTTTTTTTCTATCAAACATCTATCGTCCTGATCTCCCTTTCTTCCTTTTTATGTTTGTTACTCTCATGTAACACCTCTAATCTTCTGGCGCTCATGTGACCTTATGCAGTTGCGAGCGCCGTAAAACCTCTACTAAAAAAAAGAGAAGTCCAAACAGGGAATCAGACTTACTCTACTCATCTCTCTAACCTCAACAGCACAACGTCTGCTTCGACTATCAAGGCACCCCGGAAATACGTAACATTTCACGCACAAGAGAGCAACAAACACACAAAAGGAGAAGAGGAAAAATGACGGTAGTAAGGACGAGGAGAGAAAAAGCAGCGAGGTTTAAAGTTTAAGCTGATGAAACAACAGCACAGCATGTCCCCCAAGGCCATTACATGAGATCCACTTGTACAAAATGTAGTATCTTATTATCGCTGTCCAGCTGTCCAGCTGCAATTAGTCAAACATTTGGAAAGACAATACGAGTAGATCTTATATGTATTCAAGTATGTAGTGTCGGTTGCGTGGGATCGGGTTCTATTGTCAAAGAAATAGGCGAAAGGTGGAGGGGTTGGGGGTGGGGTGGGTAGAGGGAACGGTAGAGAAAAAAGGGGAGAGGCTTTTCAAGACTATGGAAAACAAGGGGCGGCAGATTCAGGGTGGAGAACGGTAGTGAAAAGAGTGGGGAGGGTGCAATCCTAGTTATAAATAATTAAAAATTCAAATCCAATTTTTATTCAAATTTCAAATAATTGCCACTTGAAAGATCTCTTACTTATGAGCATTCCAGTAATGTTTATGAATTATTCAGACCCCATTTTAATTCAAATCTCAAACTGCCCCATGACCGATCAGGTTGGAAGCTTAACTGCATCAACCTTGTAGAAATTTTATTTGTATTTGAAATGACTCATGTGAAGGGCACCATGGCAAAATTCGATTCGATTCAAGTGCTTTTTTTTTAAAGTAATAAATTTGGTGATATTCTGTAGTAGTAGTAGTAGTAGTAGTAGTAGTAGTAGTAGTAGTAGTAGTAGTAGT
>NW_004797443.1:12159-13265 GCF_000002075.1 Aplysia californica
TTATTAATATTATTATCATCTATAATATTGTTATTAGTGTGCTAGATGCTAAGAGAGTCACCTCTCCCTGGTCCGGGTCGTAGAACCGCAGCAACAGTTGCATGGTGGTACTTTTGCCGCATCCACTGGCGCCCACCAGAGCTACAGTCTGTCCGGGGTTGATGGTCAGGTCTATCCCGCGCAAAATCTGGGGACATCACACGTCATCACATCATGTACACAGCGCCAGAGCTGTCTTAAGAATTTTGAAGGTAATAATAATAAATAAATGACATTTATATGTGAGGCATGCTGACAAAATGAGTTGCTTCTCGCAATCCAAGAATGGATATATCGGCCAAAAATCGATACTGGGGTCAGATTAATAGATTTGTTTTAATTGACGCGATTTTCTTCAAATCTACCGAGTCTTTTAGTATTCCATACTTACAAACTGTAAAAACTAAAAACGTCACCAATAGACTGACCTCCGAGAAGTAACTCATTTTGTCAGCACACCTCACTTAAAGCGTTCAACCCCGATTAAAGTACACAGGCTCCGAGTGCTTTACAATACAGTACAACGTACAACAGTAACATAAAACATGTTCTGACTTGAAGAAAATCACTCCAAATATTCATCTTATTAATTTAAAAACAGAAACGACTTCAGCTTACATTTGAATGAATCAAACGATTTGATCTCTCTTAAAGTACTTGGTAAAGCATTCCAGAACTTGGGGCCTTGATATTCAAATGCACTTTTCACCCATTGTTTTAAGTTTCATAGATGGTAAAATAAATTTCTTTTTGTCAGCTGATGACTTTAAAATGCGAGTTGGAATGTACAGTCTTCACAGAATTGATACATATGATTTCGCATTATCATTCAAACATTTGTGACATAGGGTGGCCAACTTGTACACAATTCTTTTCTCAACAGGAAGCCAATGCAATGTCTGTAAAAGTAAAAGAGGTTTAGCAGTCTCGCTTTCTTTTCCGTAAAACTAAACGTGAAGCATTGTTTTGGACAGTTTGAAGGTAGCAGGACTCTTATTCTTTATTACCTTTTCTCTCCTGTGTGTGTTCATTTGTGTAATACGCTTACTGCGTGTGTGTGTGGGGGG
>NW_004797443.1:14022-17410 GCF_000002075.1 Aplysia californica
TCTATCTATCTATCTATCTATCTATCTATCTATCTATCTATCTATCTATCTATCTTTCTATCTATCTATCTATCTATCTATCTATCTATCCATCCATCCATACATCCATACATCCTTCAATCCATCCATCCATCCATCCATCCATCCATACATCCATACATCCTTCAATCCATCTATCCATCCTCCCATTTCTCTTCATCACGTGGAATGTGTTCTGTATCCAGTGTCGATACGTGTATTATTAAATCCCAAACTGGGAACTCCACACGTGGGTCCACTATGGAGGCCACCATTTGCCTCTTTTGGGACTAAAAAAGTTGTACCCGCATCCGGTCCGGACATTGGGGATTGCCTTGTTAGTGAGACAACTTCCTGGGCCTTCGGCGTTTAACTCGGAGTCAGGTACCCATTACTGCGGGGTGGGCAGGAATGGGAGAAACAAATCCATGTTCGAATCGAGGCTTCGCCACCGCACCCTCCAATATGTAACGTGTAGAATTATCCACATCGTTTACATCATCATCCAGTGCCAGATCTGCGACAGACATCGTCGATCATGGTTCTCCATTATTCTTTTGCTTGGATGCTCTTAAAAAAAAGCTACGTTTCCCTGATCTTTCACTGTTACCCATTTGTTTAGGTTCCCTTAGTATGCTGTTCTGGGCCTACCCCTGCCTCGTTTGCCTTCAATTTTGCCAATGAGAGCTAAATGTTCAAGCCCCTTATGTCTATTCAGGTGTCCAAAAAACTGTATTTGTCTTTTCCTGATTGTTTTTAACAGTGAGAGTCCCATGCGGGCTTCATCGTTTACATAATACAGACATAAAGCTCACCCTGTCAATGACCTGGAAGACATCCCAAGCGGCGCCCATTCCAGAACTCAGAATCTCAATGGAAGGCGACGCTAAGCCGAGAGAGAGGCAACCAATGAGTTGACAGAAGAACACCTGGGGAATAACGAGGTATGTTAGGGTAAGACTTACCCAAAACAGGAAGAAACTCTTCGTCTTTATGAGTCAAATCCGAACCAGACACCAGCGATCACATTAATTGGTCGCTTATAAGGACAAACGGGCTAACCCAGATTTCGGGGTTTTCCAGAAATCTTGACCTACACCAAAAGTGGCCATTGCCCTACCTATAAGAGTAGTTTGGTTTCATTGGTGTGTATATTTGTTTGGTTACAGAGAAAACGCTTGTATTTTAAAGAAACTGAACAAGGGTCCAAAAACTTTACCTTCGATTTCCTTAAAACAGTATTTTTCGGGATAGCCCCATTGTGCTTAAAAGCGACCAGTTCATAACTCTTTTCTCTGTTGGGTTGCTAAAAACACACAAACAAATAAATAAACAAACAAACAAATAAACAAACGAACAAATAAGCACAAAAAATATTCCTTTTCTTTATCATCCTGGTCTTTTCTCTAAACCTAGAAATCTATATGTTAATTAATAAACCAAGTTTTCTCCATTCCGTCTGGCCATACCGCTTGCCTACGGTAAAAAAAAACCTGTCCGGTCGGCCTGTCCGGTCGGCCTGTACGTGTAATAGGCTCTTATGCATTGATATGTCTACAATGTATATATGCGTCTTTTCCTTCCTACAGAAACACATAAACAAACAAACAACAACAAATAAACAAACAAACAAACAAAACAAACCAAGAAACCAACCAACACACAAACAAACAACAGACAAATAAACTGACAAACAAACAAGCAGACAAACAAACAAACAGACAAACAAACAAACCAACCAACAAACAAACAATAACAAACAAACAGACAAACACATAAAACAAAACGACAAACCAACACACACAGATATCCCCACTCACCGTCATCATGTCCTTGACCTCGTAGTCCCCGTAGCGGACCAGTTTCCCGCCGTACCAGAACCCCAGCGACCAGACGTCAAACATGATAAACCAGGCCAGGCCTTGACCGACGCCGCTGACGAAACTCTTCTTGATGCCGTACCCTTTGGCGCCATCCAGGCTCTTAACGTACCTGGTGGGTGGGTGGGTAGGTAGATAGGTAGGTAGGTGGGTAGATGGTAGGTAGGTAGGTAGGTAGGTAGGTAGATAGATGAGTTTTAAGGGTGACTATCATGCTTCACAGCGACATAAATAAAAATAGTCTTCTACTCTATGTCCTACTCTCTTTCCAAAACAATTGAACAAACAAACACACACACACACACACACACACACACACACACACACACACACACACACACTCACACCCTCATTCACTCACTCACACACACTGTTTGACGAAACTCTTCTTGATGCCGTACCCTTTGGCGCCATCCAGGCTGTTAACGTACCTGAACAGGTAGGAAGGTAGGTAGGTAGGTAGGTAGGTAGGTAGGTAGGTAGGTAGGTAGGTAGGTAGGTAGATAGATAGGTAGACTGGTAGGTAGGTGGGTAGGTAGGTAGGTAGGTGGGTGGGTTAGTAGATGGGAACTGATGATGACCATCATGCTTCACAGCGACGTAATTAAAATAGTCTTCAATTCTCTTTCCAGCTCCCCCTTCTCTCCCTCACAGCGTTGAAACAAAAAACAACAACAACAGCCAAACAAAAACACCAAAAACAACACAGGATACCTCTGACATCCACAACTGTACAATATTAATCCTTCAACCCCAAAAATGTATCGTTTCCCGAAAGCTAAAAGGCTTAACACTTTTATTTCCCCACATTCCCCACATTCCCCACATTCTCCACATTCCCCATAAGCCCTACCTTTGCACTTCTTTCTCCTGTCCCCAAAAAGCTTAACACTTTATTTCCTCTCATTCCCCATACATGTATTACCTTTGCACCTCTTTCTCCTTTCCCCAATAGATTAACACTTTTATTTCCCCATATTCCCCACTTTCCCACATTCCCCCTACCTTTGCCACTCTTTCTCCTGTCCCCCACATTCCCCATACCTTTGCGACTCCTTCTCCTGTCCACCAAAGGCAGCGACTGTCCGGATAGAGGAGAAGACTTCTTCCGCCACACCACCCGCCTGGGCGTACGCCAGCCGCTCTTTTGTCGTCATGGACGTCCACAGCTGAGGAGGTTTTTGTTCGTTTTAGTAGAGGTTTTACGGCGCTCGCAACTGCATACGGTCATATGAGCGCCAAGGGATGGGTGTCAACAGTTAGTTTTAGTAGAGGTTTTTACGGCGCTCGCAACTGTATAAGGTCATATGAGCGCCAAGGGGTGGATGTCAACAGAGAAGTCCTTACAAGGAATCAGACTTACTCTGCTCACCTCTCTAGCTTCAACAGCACAAAGTCTGCTTTGACTATCAAGGCACCCCAGAAGTAGCAGGTCACAAGAGTGTGACAAACATACAAAAGAAGTAGAGGAAAAAATGACGATAGTAAGG
>NW_004797443.1:19287-21456 GCF_000002075.1 Aplysia californica
GGGGAGAATAATAATAATAATAAGTAGCATTTACATTTTTGTATAGCGCATACCCCCGCTCAACAGCAAGCTCTATGCGCTTTACACTACATTATTACCCCAGCAGACCATAGAACACTCAGAAACATTCTCAGCTTCCTGGGAAGCATACAGTGCAAGCAGCTGATTAAGCGCTTAAACACTAACAAACTGACAAGATCCTTCGCTGTCTATAGCCGGGTACCCATTCTCACCTAGGTGAAGTGAGGAAAATTCGTGTAAAGTAAAGTGCCTTTCCCAAGAACACAGCGTCGGGCCCCTGACGGGATTCGAACCCACGACCTTACGGTTGCGAGTCCGAGAGCCTAACCATTAGGCCACCGACGCCACGGGAGAGGGAGGGGAGGAGTTAAGGAGGGGAGGAGTAAAAGAGGGGAAATGAGTATAGTGGGTGGAGTGAATGTTTTGTAAGAGCTGATTATGCGTTCAAATACTCACAAACTGACAAGTCTATTAGTCAAGACACGGTGGAATCAGGCGCTCGTCAATTTTTGGGCATGGTGAGTAATTGGTGTCATCTTAAAACCTGTCCATTTGTCTTGTCTTTGATGAAAAAAATACTCATTTGTCTTGAGTAGAAGTCGAGATCCCCGCAATAGAAGGAGGCTGAGGTGGCTTTGCTTCAGAGGTTGAATTGGCGAGAAATTGGCCACCAAAGTTTGGTTATTTCCATAGCTTGAGAGCTCGTGCTAACTGAAATCGTACATTTGTGTGCCTTAATCAACAGTTTTCAGTAAAAACCCACGCAGAAATGAGTTCTTGAAAGGACATAAAAGATGTTGAACAACAACCAAAAAAAGTCGATAAAAATAGTCAAACTGGCGGAAAAATGCCAGTGTCTTCAATTGTATTATTTTGACGAGCGCCTGATTTCACCACGATGCTTCACGTATATTGTTTCCCTGTCTATAGCCGAGTACCAATGTCCATGTGGAGGGCAAAGTGAGGGAAATTCATGTGAAGTCCTTCCAAAGGACACAACGTCGAGCTCATGACGGGGTACGAACCTAGAACATTTCGGTTGCGAGCCACACAGCCTAGGCCTAACCATTAATACTTTTTGCACGAAACGGTGAAATCAGGGGCTCGTCAATTTTTGGGTGTATGGAGTTATTAGTATCATTTTGAAGCTTACTCATTTGTCTCGTATTTGGCGAATAAATACCCATTTATCTTGAGTAGAAGATGAGATATTTGCGATTGAAGAAGATGGGGGTTGCCTGGTGTCAGAGGTAAAAGCGAGAAAATGGCCGCCAAAGTTTTTTAACTTCCAAAGCTTGGGTGTCCTTGGAAACTAGACATTTACATTTTTTGTGCCTTTGGACAACAGTTTTCAGCAAAATCCACACAGAAATGTGTTTTTTAATGGCCATATAAGGTGTTGAGCCAATGAAAAATTTAATAAACGCATAGAGCATTGCATAAGTGGATATGCGCTATATAAATGCAATCCATTATTTGTATTTATTATTAAACAAAAACAACAGCCCAAGAGTCAGAAAATTGCCGTTTTCTTTGATTTCACTATTTTGTCGAATTGCCTCACAATTATTGTGTTGGTGAGTCATTAAAAACATCAACGTTTCAAAGAAAGAAACGAAACAACAGCGACTCACTCTGTCAGCTTGATGGTCAATGTTCCTGCCGTGTGGGAGTCAAACCAGCCCATCTCTTGCCTCAAAACGTTCTTGAAGAAGGCCAGTCTCATCCTCACGATCTGTCTCTCCGACGAGACGATGAAGAAGAAGATCTGACAGTAGGCACACACCATAACACCCACGCCCAGGACTGGAACATCACCAAAAGAAAAAAAAGTGTTGATAATGGTGATGATGATAATAGTGATGATAGTGATGAAGGTAATAGTGATGATAGTGATAATGATAATGATAGTAATGATGATGATAGTGATGGTGATAATAGTGATCATAGTGATGATGGTAATAGTGATGATAGTGGTAATGATAATGATAGTAATGATGATGATAGTGATGGTGATAATGATGATGATAGTGATGATGATAATAGTGATGATAGTGATGATGAGTCAGCTACCAACTGGGCCCTCTCCTGAAACATCCCAATATCCCCATGAGCACCAAGGCGAAGCTCATCAACGCCATTTTCCTT
>NW_004797443.1:22851-24359 GCF_000002075.1 Aplysia californica
ACACACACACACACACACACACACACACACACACACACACACACACACACACACACACACACACACACACACACACAGAGCACGAACACAAAACCAACAAAACAAGCAGAGAACCCACTGATATATTTGACCGCGTTGTCCCTCATCTCGTCAAAGAGGTTGTCCTCCACCTGGATCAGTTCACAGTCCACAGTGTTGTTGTAATACTCCATCATGTCGGGGCACAGGAGCCTGGGGAAGATAAGATAAGATAAGATAAGATAAGATAAGATAAGATAAGATAAGAGGAGAGAAAAGAAGAGAAGAGGAGAGAAGAGAAGACAAGACAAGACAAGAAAAGACACTTGGATCAGTTCACAGTCCATAGTGTTGTTGTAATATTCCATCATGTCAGGGCACAGGAGCCTGGGGAAGATAAGATAAGATAAGACAAGATAAGATAAGACAAGATAAGATAAGATAGGATAAGATATGGTAAGATACGATAAAAACAAAACAAAGACATTTGGATTAGTTCACAGTCGACAGTGCTGTTGTAATATTCCATCATAAAGGAGCCTGGAGAAGCTAGAAGATAAGGTAAGATAAGATAAGATAAGATAAGATACTATTGTCTCTGTTATAAATTTTCTGTAGTTGTACAGGAACGGTAAAAAAGCTTAATAGATATACGTATAACTTATGCTGTATATTACAGAAGCGTTAAACATGCACCATTTCACCATTTTTACCAGACTTACCGCCCACCCCACCTCAGGCGGTGCCACTGACTGAAGTGTTTTTTGGTCATTCCCAAAAGGTGGACATTAACATTCTTTTATGCACAGTAGAATTGAAATTGTAAATGGGTTGATTCATCAATGTCATGTTCATAACTGTGCCTGAACTGCAACAGGGGGAACAGCTGCTTTTTCTATTATTATTATTATTGTCATTTTTTCTCTTCTTCTTTTGCATTTTTGTCACTCTCTTGTGACCCGCTATTTCCGGAGTGCCTTGATAGTCGAAGCAGACTTTGTGCTGTTGAAGCTAGAGAGGTGAGCAGAATAAGCCTGATTCCCTGTAAGGACTTCTCTGTTGACATCCACCCCTTGGCACTCTTTGGACCTTATCCAGTTGTGAGCGCCGTAAAAAACTCTACTAAAACAAAACAGACTTACACAAAGTCCTCGACGTGTTTCCTTGCTTCCCCGTACGTCGTGTTGATGTGAGCGAGGTACCCTGGGATCCTGTCCAACAGCTGCTCGAACTTTCCTTGATCTACGAAATTTTGGATGGTGTCTCCAAACAAGATGATCATGCCTGGCCACGCGGCGCCGTTGCCAATCGCAAAGAAGCTGCCCAGTACAATGAGCAAGATATCGAACTTGTCAGCGAACCTGTACTAGAAGACACAAGCAGAAAGTCCAACCAGGTCACAAGCGCGCAAACAATTATGAGCCAGGGTCTGGACAATAAAGATGTATCTTATCTTATCTTACCAAGTCTTGTCTTATAATAATAATAAT
>NW_004797443.1:25749-27256 GCF_000002075.1 Aplysia californica
TGTGTGTACTCGTGGTGGAACACCAAACCAATGTGCCAGGATCTGGACAATAAAGATGTATCTTATCTTATCTTATTTGCCCATCACTATGAGATCGCGATACACGGGTACATTAAACATTCCAAAAAGCCCGATATTTGTCTATTACTACCCTACCACAATATGCCGAGGGCCCAGGAAGTTGTTTCACTGACAAGGCAATCCCCAATGTCCGGATCGGATGCGGGAACAACTTTACTATGGGAGAGGGATATAAATTAACCATCTAAAAAACAAAACACTATGAGATGGCGATATACATTAACCATCTAAAAAAACCCACCCAGCATTTGCCTATCACTATGAGATCACGATATACACTTATTTTCTCAAAGAACCCAACATTTGTCTATCACTATGAGATCGTGATAAAATACACTAACCGTCTAAACAAAAACCCCAACATTTGCCTATCACTATGAGATCGCGATGTACACTAACCGTCTAAACAAAACCCCCAACATTTGTCTATCACTATGAGATCGCGATGTACACTAACCGTCTAAACAAAACCCCCAACATTTGCCTATCACTATGAGATCGCGATATACACTTACCATCTCAAAGAACCCAACTTTTGGCTTTTTCTCTTTTGTGGGCGTGATGTCCCCGTCTCCATCGCCACTGTACTCGCTTCCGTTGCTGCTCCCACCACCGTCATACTTCTCTGGTTTGTGGCTGTCCTCGATCAGCTGTTTCTTGTCTATAGCCTTACGGGGAGACACAGGCGTGGCATCGGCCGAGGGATCTGGGAGGTGAAGGGTGGAGAGTGGAGACATTGGGGCAAAAGTAGAGTACAGACAGATCTTTCTCGCACACTCACACGCGCGCGGGCGCGCACACACACGCGAGCGCGTACACGCACGCACAAACATACGCACACACGCACACACGCACACACACACGCACACATACACATGCAGACACATACACGCTCTCTCTCCTCCTTTCTCGCCAGACTTATCTTTCTCTCTTGCTCTCTCTCTCTCTCTCTCCTTCTCTCTCTCACTCCTTCTCTTGCTATCTCCTTCTCCCCCCCCCCCCCCCCCCCCCCCAATCTCGAGTTCTTATGCACAGAAGAATTGCAATTGTAAATGGGCTGATTCATCAATGTCATGCTCATAACAATGCCTGAACTAAAACAAGGTACGGCTGCTTTTTCTTTCTTAATCCTTACTATATCGTCTTTTCCTCTACTCGTTTTGTATGTTCGTCACTCTTTTGTGAACTGCTATTTCCGGGGTGCCTTGATAGTCGAAGCAGACTTTGTGCTGTTGAGGTTAGAGAGGTGAGCTGAGTAAGTCTGATTCCCCGTTCGACATCCACCCCTAGGCGCTCATTTGACCTTATGCAGTTGCGAGCGCCGTAAAACCTCTACTAGAACTAAAAAGACTCTGAGGACCAACTTTTTGTGACGCAACTGTTACCCGGATGTATACTCAGTTTGCATGCATAGAAACACACACAC
>NW_004797443.1:27705-34344 GCF_000002075.1 Aplysia californica
ACACACACACACACACACACACACACATATTGTGTAAGGTGGAAGAGAACAATTAATATTAAGTGGTTGGTTGGCGGGTGCTCTAGTGTGGTTTGCTCCTTCTTTCCTATCAAACATCTATCGTCTTTACTCCCCTCCTTCTTTTTGTGTTTGTTACTCTCTTGTAACACCTCTAATCTTCTGTATTTATATGACCTTATTGTGTTGCAAGTGCCGTAAAACTCTTACTAAAACTAAACTAAATTAAAATTCAGCATTACTTTGTAATTCAGCATCAAATTTTGGCTCCTTGTGTGATGCAGTGATTATCAAAATGCTATTATCTTTAGTTAGGCCTTGTTCAACATTTTCTTAAGAATAGGAATTATTTATTTTTTGTAAGAGTTTTACGGCACTTGCAGCACAATAAGGTTATATTATAAGTGCCGAAGATTAGAGGTGTTACAAGAGAGTAGCAAACACAAAAAAGAAGAAGAGGAGATAGAGACGATAGATTTTTTAATGGGAAAGAAGGCGCAGACCATACCAGAGCACCCGCCAACCACCCAAAGAATTAGAATTAGATTTTATGTCGCCCGATATCAGTCCAAATTACCTTACAGGCTGGAGAATGCCCGTGGGACTTTTTTTAGGGAAGGGTACTGACAAAATGAGTTGTTTCTCGGATTCAGTCCTTATTGAAATAGATAAATCAAGCTTATGGGTGAAGCTATTACAGTTTTGAAGTAAGAAATAATAAAAGGCATGTTATATTTAAAGAGTATGGCATCAATAGAACATCTACAAATTTGACCCTGGTGTCAATTTTCGGCCAAAATCCATATTTTGTGGATTGCAAAGAGTAGATCTAACTCATTTGGTCAGCTCGTAGGACTTACATTTTGTGAGGACTCTCGTTCAAGTGTAAGTGACAGGTCGAGCCTTTGACGTTTGGCAGACGGTGCTATAGATATAGGTTTAACGCCCCTATCAACACTATTAGGTTATTTAAGGAGCGTGACCTCCTAGTTTAACGTCCGTCTCCGATAGGACCGAGCCAAGAGGGGAGTTCGTGTAAAGTGCCTTTCCCAAGGACACAACGTAGGACTGAGCTGAGGCTCGAACCCCTGAACTGCAGACGGTGCTACTTGGTCACTTTTAAGCACAAGGAGCTATCCAGAAATTTGCTGTTTTGAGAAACTCGAAGGTAAAGTTTTTGCGCTTTGCTCGGTGTCTTCAAAAGACAAGGAGAGTTTTCTCTCTAACCAAACACATATACACACCAATGAAACCAAACTTCTCCTATGGGTAGTGGGTAGGGCAATGCCCAGTTTTGGTGGAGGTCAAGATTTCTGGAAACCCCCGAAATTTGGGTTAGCCCGCTCGTCCATAAAAGCGATCACATGTATTTAAACAGAGAACATGAAAACCCCGTTATACCGCCAGCCCCGCTGTACCACCAAGATAGATAGATAGATAGATAGATAGATAGATAGATAGATAGATAGATAGATAGATAGATAGATAGATAGATAGATAGATAGATAGAGAGATAGAGAGATAGAGAGATAGAGAGAGATAGAGAGAGAGAAATAGATAGACACACAGAGATAGAGATAGAGAGAGAAAATGAGAGAGATAGATTGATAGAGAGAAAGAGAGAGAGAGAGAGGGAGAGAGAGAGAGAGAGAGAGAGAGAGAGAGAGAGAGAGAGAGAGAGAGAGAGAGAGAGAAAGAGAGAGAGAATATTGTGCACATCTTTAACTTACAGTTACAGGCATATTCAGAACTTTTCAATCGTAAAGCATGGAAAAACGTACAAAAAGAAAGGACTATGCAATCACATCCATACCTCCTATTCCTGGCATATTGTCATCAGTCTTTGTCGTTGACCTGTAGGTTGGCTTTTATTCCGTCTAATCTGTTCTTCCTGCAGGTTCAGATGTTTCCCTGCAGGTACAGATGGTCTTTTTGCAGGTTCAGATGTTTCCCTGCAGGTACAGATGGTCTTTTTGCAGGTTCAGATGTTTCCCTGCAGTTTCAGATGTTCGTCCTGCAGTTTCAGATGTTCTTCCTGCAGATACAATAAATATGCTTCCGGCAATTATAGACGTTCTTTCTGCAATTACAGATGATCTTCCTGCAATTATGGATGTTCTTTCTGCAGTTACAGATGATCTTCCTGCAATTAGAGATGTTCTTTCTGCAGTTACAGATGTTCCTCACTTCCAACTTCTGCTAAGAACTTTTGAGAAGTCGTATATTCTACGTTGATGAGAAAAGATTTCTAGATCCTCAACTCCTCCATGTTCCCCTATTCCTGTACAGGTTCAAGACACGACTTGGGGGTCTGATACCGAAAAGACCCTTACTGCACGGCCGCCGGCGAGGAATGACAGAGACCCACCAGTGAGGGATCTGTCGACTGTATGGTAAATTGATACCCGGCCATAATGGATGGTTCTAGTAGGCGCTTCTGCTCATTTCATGTTTATTTTTGGAAGGCTTTGCATAAATTAAAGTTCATTGTTCTCGCTGTAATTGTTGCCCGGCGCTGGTGTCGTCAGCAGTGTTTGGTTACGCCAGTTACATACAGGAGCAGGAGGAAGGTCAACTATGGGCTGTTGAATCTCATTTTGTGTAGCGACGCGGTGGAATCAGGCGCTCGTCAATTTTTGGGGCATCTAGAGTTATTGGTGTCATCTTAAAGGTTGTTCATTTGTCTTGTTTTTTATTTTAAAAATGTCCGTTTATCTTGAATAGAAGTCGAGATATTTGCGATTGAAGTAGGTGGGGTATCCAGGTTTCAGAAGTAAAATTATCGTGAAAATGGACGGCAAAGTTTGGTGACTTCCATAGCTTAAGAATCCCTGGAAACTGCAAATTTACTTGTTTTGTGCCTGAACGTTTTTCCAGAAACATTTTCCCATAAAAATGTTTTTGAATGGACGTACAAGGTGTTGAGCTAAAAAAACCAACAACATTCGAACAAAAATTTCCAAACTGGTAGAAAAAATACCGATTTCTCGGATTTCATTATTTTGACGAGCGCCTGATTTCACCACGCTGTTTCACATTTGGTATTCTTTCAGGATTACTTCGCAGTGCTCGCTCAGTGTGGGCAAAACTTGAAACCAACGCCAGTAACGTTCCTAGTAGATCTAGAATTACTAACTAAAACACACTCAGCAAACTACGACCTCGAGCTACGCAATTATTGGTCAAGATAAATTAGTATACCTGACAATGGGCATCAGTCTCCCAACAAAGATGACGGTGAAGAGAGGCGGATGTGGGCTGAACTGTTTCTAATGATGATAAACTGCTTTTATATTGCGCGTTTCCTCGAAGGACGAGCTCAACACGCTTTGCAATAATTAAAAAACAAAACAAAATAAAAATAAAACAAAAAACCGCAACAACAACATAGTTCCAATAGTAATCCTTTCCCTCCCTCCCTCCCCTTCCCTCGATTTCCCCCCCCCCCCCCCCCCCTTTTTTCCCCCCCTTTTTTTCTTTTTTTTTTCGCCCCCCCCCCCCCCCCCCCCACTCTCTCCAATTTCACTCTTTTCATCAGTGCAACTTGCTGCAAAAACATTAACATCTGCATTCATTCTGTCTCGGCTAAACTACTTTTAACTGGCCTACCAGATGAAAAAATAATAAAATCCAGAAACTGCAACTGATTCTAAGCAGTGTGGTTAAGTAATAATCATAATACATTATAAGAAAGTCAAATTGTAAGCATATCTCAAGGTAATTTTGAGGGCTACATTGGCTGCCCATGAAAGCAAGGGCTGATTATCAAATGACATTAATTGGTCACTTTTAAACCCAAGGGAGTTATCCCGAAATATGCTGCTTTGAGAAAATCGAAGGTAACGTTTTTGCCCCTTGTTCAGTTTCCTTAAAAGACAAGGAGAGTTTTCTCTATAACCAAACAAATGTACACACAAATGTAAGCAAACTTCTCCTATAGGTAAGGCAATGCTCAATTTTGGTGTAGGTCAAGATTTCTGGAAACCCCGGAAATCTGGGTTAGCCCGCAAGTCCTTAAAGGCGACCTAAACAAACTGATCTGCCTTCGTTTGTTCCACTCTCCGTGTGTAACGGGTACAAGACTACATGCCATATAGTGCGGAAGACAAAGACCCCCCTCTGAATAGAGCCTGAGTTCAAAATATTAATTGTCCTCCATATACAATACATTACATAACATTTTTATCGTCAGTGTCCTCTGCTAATCGTGTGTCTGCCAATTATATAAGCCAAACGCCTTTAAAAAATCAAACTAAGCTATTGATAGCGTAGGCCTAATTGTAATAGGTGATGAGATAAGAGAAGACAAGATAAGAGAAGGTAAGATAAGATAAACCTTTATTGTACAGATTCTGGGACACAGCACGTACACACACACACACACACACACACACACACACACACACACACACACACACACACACACACGTGTTTTTCGGGATAGCCCCCTTCTTTCTTAAAAGTGACCTAATATCCTCAGTTTCTCAGATGAATAAATGGCACCACGTTGCCACATCAAAAAATGACAAGGTAACTCTATCCAACAAAATAGCAGAAGCGTATGAGTATGTTAGTTGGACGCGAGCGGGTTTTTAATGGATTTCTAACGTTGCGCATGTTTCCTTCTCTGACCGAAAAGACTCACCATAGTCCAACCCAAGACGGAATAAGACGTCTTGGGTTCAACCACATACGATATAGTCTTCAACATAAGTTAAGGATCACTTGCAAACACTCTGAGTGGTCTTCTTAGGTCGTCCTGCATGTGAGCGTTCTTGGACTGATCCAATGGCTTGATGGTATTGTCTCAGGAGGACAATGACAGTGTGACACTGCAAGCCTTCTGGCAACTTCTTGGGCTCCAACTCTATCCTTCGGCTATGCTATAGCTCTGGCACGATCAAAGTCTCTCAGCTTTCGTCTTGGTGGCATGTTGATGCAATACTGGATTTTGCGCAAACGGCGGCTTATATTACCACCAAAGCGAGCACAGTTCGAGACCGTACGTCCGTTTATGACGCGCACCAGACATTTTAACTGAGGAATGTCCATGGTGTCGCACACAAGTTTATAAAAAACTGCAAATTTGGCGAAAATTCCCCGAGGATTTCCGTGCTGCACATGGTGGTTTTGCCACTTAGGAAACTTTGCAGTAGGCTTTGTTAATCCATTTACACTTTCAGAACAAGAATTTTGAAACATTCCTTGCTGTCTTATTTTTCGGATTTAAAAAACAAATCAGGACTGTCTGTCAAGGTGGTCCTTAACTTTTGTTGAAGTCTGTAGTCGTGATATCATGGTATCTCTTTGACATTGCCTATTATTACCCACAGTATGAAAACCCATTTTCCAACTGTTGAGCTTTTCTGATGCGGCTGCTGGAACAGACCTAAGCAAGTCCACCAAACATGTACGGCGCTGAGAGATACGTTGATTTCATCTCTCCTTGTCGTCCCTTCTATTGGATGTTGCTTAAAACTGACACGTTGCAAAATGTATTTTAATGTCAATGAAAATGATAACATTGATGTCCTTATCATCGTTTTTTTTGGGTTTTTTGTTTGTTATAAAGTTAAATACACTTTACTTTCTATTACTTACATTATTTCCTTTTTCACACAGCTCTTTCAGTTGGGATATTATTAGCATGGATTGTGAAGCGCGTAGAGCTTGCTGTTGAGTGGGGATTTGCGCTGTACAAATGCTATCTATTATTATATTATGATTTCTCAGGGTTTCCTTGACATCCTCAATCCACCTTTTGCGTGGCCTTCCTCTTCCTTTATAGCCTGAGTGCTTGGTGTTGTAGGCTTTCGAGGCTGGCTGGTCAGGTGACATACGTAACAGGTGGCCAAACCATTTCATTCTCTGTCTTTCTGTGAAATACAGACAGGACTCGGTGCCGATAGCTGCTCTTACTTCTTCATTTCTCTGCCTGTCTCGTCGTGTGATGTTAAGGGTTTTGCGGAGACATTTCATTTCGCATGCAGGGATTTTGCTTTCATGGGTTTTACTTAATGTCCAGGTCTGGCACTGGTAGCATTATGTTGAATACGTTTTATTAACTAATGTATATAATATATATTTACATTTCAAATGGCTTGCCTTACGTTTTGCACTAGAGGACAGCTACATCATTTCAATCACCAGCGTTATCCTTACTGTAACCCGGTAACAGTGATCCTGGCAGCAGTAACAGCAGTTGTGACATCAACCGGATAGCAACCATGATGTTTACAAAAGCCTTCTCGTTATCTCCTTATCCCTGTGCAGTTTTGAGGTGCGTGGGGTGGGATTTTTTGTACGGGTTTTGGGGTTGTTGTTTTATTTTTTCAAAGCAAACGTCTGCTAGAGCCGCATACGGTCATATGAGCGTGCGGGAGACTTTAAACTTTTTCAGTTGGTAGGAAATTTTGAATTTTGCCCGGGTGGCGGCCGAAGCCTACTCTTATCGATTTTGGACCTCCAAGGGATCTTTAACGTGCACAACTTGCACACGACCCTCCGAGATGTTTCACGCTTGTCCGAGAAGGCTAGGTATAGATCTTTCCTACCTGAAGATCAGGGGTGTGGCAGAAAGACAGCAGTAAGGAGGGGCCAAGGAATATAATATATATATAT
>NW_004797443.1:35055-51013 GCF_000002075.1 Aplysia californica
TGTGTATGTGCGTGCGTGTGTGTGTGTGTGTGTGTGTGCGTGTGTGCGTGTGTGTGTGTGTGTGTGTGTGTGGGTGTGTGAGAGAGAGGGGGGGGGAGAGAGAACGTCTATGACGTGGAGCGGTTTAAACATGTAACAATAATGTAATAGTTATGTTCTCTTTCGTTGTGTGTGTGGGTGAGTGCAGAATAATGGGACCTTTGTAACACCATGGTCACTGTACCACAAGAGCTAGTCGAAGCAGACTTAGTGTTGTTGAACTGACCCGTGGTTTTATTTTTAAAAGTTATTAAATTATGAACACAAAAATGTGAAATTACGCGATTCTGTTAATTTTAACAAAGAATGAAGAAGGAAAATAATCAGAAATTATGCAAAAAATGATCAAATTTTGTTAAATTATGCGGGGTGCATAAAACCACGGAGACAGGTTGAAGCCAGAGAGGGGAGCAGAGTAAGTCTGATTCCCTGCAAGGACTTCTCTGTTGACATCCACCCCTTGGCGCTCATATGACCTTATGCAGTTGCGAGCACCGTAAAACCTCTACTAAAACTAACTAAAAAAACTAAAACACCAGAGCTGATCATTTCAGTTTACAGCACTTGTAACACAATAAGGTAATATAAGTGTCGAAGATTTGAGGTGCTACAAGAGAGTAACAAACATAAAACAGAAGGAGAGATCAGGACAATATACGTTTGACAGGAAAAAAGGAGCAAAACACACCAGAGCACCCGCCAACCACCCACCAGCTGATCATTGCATCATGGAGAAAGCAACAAATAAATCAACAAAAACTAATGGTAAATGTAGAGTAAAGTTTAATAATAGCAAAAGCAATGTTCTAAGTGTAAAAACCAGAATATCAAATTCCAATAAAGACATGATTTGGCTGTAAGTGTCCCACAGATCTGAATGAACACAAAGAACTTGGATTGACAGTCATGACCAGAATTAATTCATATACATAGATTCCATACAGATTTAAAAAAGGAAGTCGAAATTCAAAATACTCATTCTAATTTTTGCAAAGGAATCTGCAAAAAAAAATAATTTTTTATTATGCTTCTTTAAAAGAGGCTAAGATAGTGTGTGAAAAGAAGGCGCGGACATGTGACCTGGATTGTTAGTGACACAAATCATTTGTTATTAAAAATGTAGGCGTTTTTTACGCTCATATCAACACAGTTGGTGACACATTTTATTCTGAAACAAAAATATTATAAGAAAGCATTGAATTACCAACACCCCCTTCCAGCCCCCACGGGAGAGAATTAACTTGATCTTAAGGAAACTTTCAGGTTAGTCACATCTGTAATTAAATTAATACATAAATTATGTATATTCACCAAAAAAAACCAACAAATTTTTCACACAAATATAAAATGAGCTTTCGATAATGATAAAAATTTGATCAACTCCTCCGAGGTGAAAGGTAAACATCTCTCGGCCGTTAAACTCTCGGCCGTTAAACTCTCGGCCGTTAAACTCTCGGCCGTTAAACTCTCGGCTGTTAAACTCTCAGCCGTTAAACTCTCGGCCGTTAAACTCTCGGCCGTTAAACTCTCGGCCGTTAAACTCTCGGCCGTTAAACTCTCGGCTGTTAAACTCTCGGCCGTTAAACTCTCGGCTGTTAAACTCTCAGCCGTTAAACTCTCAGCCGTTAAACAAATTCCTCGCTCGTTGTACTAGCTGTCTACTTGGCTAACAGATCAGGAAAATAAAGAGACGGCCACAGGCGTGAAGTGAAAAAAACAAAGTTAGCACCAGAGACGAGAGATGGGTGGGTAAGTCAGTAAATCTTGACACCCACCACGTGTATGATTGTGTCGCAACAGGTTGCCATTATTGTACTTAACAGAATGAAAGGAATCAGGTTTTGAAAAAAAAAGAAAACCCACATAAAAGATCTAGTACAAGTAAACAGAAAAAACAATACAACGAATAACCCGGATGTCAAATACAGCAGTTCAAGACGTAAGGCATGCATACAAGAAAATGATTTTATAAAAAGTACAAGTAAAAAGCTAAGAAGCTCGTTGGCAAGGTAAATGCATGGGGAAACTCTACAAAACAGTTTTTACGGTAATCATGGTTTTGATGTTGTGCTTTGAATTAACTTCTGATTTTTCAAAAAAAAGGCAGACAGGTATAGAAAAACTACATGTAGTTAAGTTCAAATCTTCAGCCTTGCGCTATGAATATGACAACTACACACAAAAGTTCAACGAGAAAACTCCAACAAACAACAGCGGCACGGCAGGTGGAACAGTCAAAAGGACTGAAAGTTCAGGACTGCTGTAGAAAAATATTTAAATCTAGAACTACCAGCATCCAGAACTACCAGCATCCAGAACTACCAGCATCCAGAACTACCAGCATCCAGAACTACCAGCATCCAGAACTACCAGCATCCAGAACTACCAGCATCCAGAACTACCAGCATCCAGAACTACCAGCATCCAGAACTACCAGCATCCAGAACTACCAGCATCCAGAACTACCAGCATCCAGAACTACCAGCATCCAGAACAGCAGGGCCATGGAACGTCATCTAGATCTTACATCCAACACAAACATCAGGAAATATTTGCCCATCTGGCATTGGTGGGATTTGTTTTTTTATCTGGCATTGGTGGGTTGGGTTTTTTTTAAGTGTTGAGAAAAATGTTTCGATGGTGCAACAACCACATCTTGCTTTCCATGGATTAAAAACAAACTAATGACAAAAACAAAATTATGTACTTCTAAAAGGCTATAAAAATTCATTATTAAAATGGATTACATCTTTGCATGCAGTAGGAAGGCACTGAAATAATTTACCATGTAATCAACAGAATGGAAGAAAAAAAAATCCAGCATACATACGTTATTGTCATCTAAGGTATGGCCTGCTGACAAAAACAACTTCCGTCGTTTTATCTCACACAATCTCATCAACTCCAGAAACAATAATCACGACTCCCCTCAACTATTGACCCAAACTTACAGCAGACAAGTCAAGTTTTCAGCCTCAGATTTCATCACCTCCTCCCCAGGAGGAATGGTCCACGCACGCCACCACTAACTGTCCATACACTCAGTCGTAAAACATCGGCCAAGGAGCCAGAAAAGAGCACAAGTGACGTAACAGAGACACTTAACAAGTGTGAATGAGTAGAAAAAACGACAACCCAAAACTGAAAAAAACCCAAATCTTTTCTTCAATGTACTGCCATGATTCAATTTTAGTCTATTCCTCGTTGGGATGTCCCATTTGTTGATTCTACACTGGATACACTAGAGAAGGAACACAGAAAATTGTTTAGCTGAAAAATATTCTCATAACAATTAAACAAAGACATCATTTTGACACAAAGGTGCGATTCATTATCCACAAACCACTTTCGAGAATTGAAATTAAGCATAATTTTCCAAACAGAACCCATGTTCTTATTGCACTTTGTGAGGACAAGAAATGTAATACTTGTAGAAATAAAAGAAAAATGTCAAACGGGCGAGCCAAAGAGGAAGACCAACCCGTAGCTCACAATTTAAGACAAAAGTAGAGAGAGCTTTGTTTGCAAACTCAGCGACGGGATATATATATACTTTTCTACAAGTAACACAGTATTTCAAGACACGTGTAAAAGATAGAGATTCACCAAACATCACTGTCAAATCTACTCACTAACGGACGTCACTTAGTCTTAAAACTTGCACAACGCACACTCTAACCAGTGCCTGTCAACCTTTGTATAGCCATCGCCTACGTTTGCCATCTTTAATTAAGAGGCCACAATTTTCATACCCACACAGTTACATATATTTCTCAGCATGTAATTAATTAACACTTTGCCGCCACAAGGCTCATATAGTCAAAACTCTTGCCATCAAAGGCAAAGGCATTTCGGGGAAAATCCAAAGAAACTGGGCGGTAAACATGGCCGATCGGCGAGATAAGACGGCAAAGAGTTAAACAATACCTCTGTCACCACCCGCGTGACCCCAACCACACATCCAAATCACCAAATAGGCGAGGTTGGCAAGCACTGGTCTACTAAACGCTCAAGTCTAGGACACCACTCAGTCAGTGCAACAACTCTGTCTACGCCCAAACTTTCCTACATCAGTGGCTTCAAGGACGCAGGAAAAAATGCTCATGTACACTTTTATAGTTATATTGTAATAACAAATACACAAATTACAGCATAGATAAGTATGAACAATGAAACTGATAAATATCAAAACTCAGTTACAATATTATGGATGTTACAGAACAAAGGAAGACCAGAACCGTATGTTAGCTTACACATGGAATACAAAATTGTCACTGTAAATAAGAACAGCCTTAAATACATAAAAATGCAAACTCTGTGTGCTTTGGTATTGCTAAAAGAAAAAAATAAAACCATTTGACTTGAAAACAATTGCACAAAAATTACCTTGCATCACAGGATGTGTCAATTAAGAATCTAGAAAAAAAACTTAATACGGCACTGCGAATAGAAATAAAAAAATGTCCTTAGACTTTGTGCTTGGATTTCATAAATTCTGTCGACTTAAGAAACTGCCCACTACACCATTTCCCCGACAGCAGGAAGAATGAATATGTCGCTGATTGATTCGACTACCCTTGGGGTGTAGAGACACGACGGTCTCATGAGGTAGACAGTTTCCAATACTTCTGTGATACCATTGTATACCCTGGTAACCCTGTACACCTTAAACCATCTCTTTCCTTTACACACACGGAGACCCTAGCATCAACAATTAACTATTCACCTTTTTTTCTCTTGGTAATGACGGGTGGTTTGACTATGATGATCCAGAAAACAGTGTAATATCACTATAGATTCTAAACATTTCTATAGTTCTCACCACAAATCAAACATCAGGATCAAAGCTTCCTGCTATATTAGAATCATTCTAAAACTTTTTAAAAAACAACAACAAAAACAAAACAAACCAAAACAAACAAAAAATTCAGAACTCAAAATGTCACTGATGAATGTACTCTATGTACTAACAAATATGAGGCATTAAAATCATGATAAATAGTCCACAAATCAAGCGCAAAGAACTCATGTAAAGAGTTCATGACAGAAACACATGCATGTACTCTAGGCTCACACACAAAATGCTGAGTGGTTAAGTATACTTCATTTCAGAGCATGGATCCGAGCTAATAACCCCCCCACCCCCACCACCACCCTCCCCACCCCCTTTCCAATTCACATACCACATACTCTTTTACGCACGTGCGGACAAAGTTGTCAACACCCCCCCCCCCTTTCCAATTCACAAGCCACATATTCTTTATGCATGTGCAGACAAAGTAGTTAGTGTCAGAGTCCACAATTGTTAATGTAAGTAGAGACACGTCCCATGAGACAAAGGCCTTTATGTATGGCTGTTCTCTTTTGTAGAGCCGATCAGACTTTGACTTTCAGAGCCCGCACAGGACACTTACACACCAACAAGCACATAAACAGAATTAACCCCATGTGGGAACCCCATTGCAGACACTGTGACTACCACGAGGAGACCGTTGAACATCTTCTCCTTCACTACCCAAACCTGGCAGTTCTTCGACGCAGGCTCCTACACACACCTACAGACTTACAAAGCCTGCTCTACTCTGGCGTTGACCAGATGGTAAGGACATGTGGTTACTTGAGGGAGGCATTGCGCTGCCAAGAGCGAAATGCTTGCAGCTAAAGGGATTTGAAAACAACATGTATGGCTGTTTGCAGTCAAACCACTTCCATACAACTTTCAAACCCTTCTCCAAGTCTTCATCATCGCCATCGTAAAGTGCCAGATTTAAAATTAGACATCGGCGGCGATCAAGGTTCTCCATTCACTTGCCAGATTGGAAACGCTCACAAAAACCTACATTTTGGTGCTGGGAGGAACTGAGCACTTACGGAACTGTCCGGTGTGCAATGACGTTGTTGCCCAGGACAGGTAATACAGGTAACTAAACCTACATTCTCCTGATGTTCCCCGTACCTTCACCCATTCGTTCAAGGTTTCCAAATAAGCTTCTGTGGGTCTACCCCTTCAAAGTAACAAAATAATCAAACAATTTTTTAAATTAAAGAAGAATGAGCAGCTTGCTTTGGTTATGTAAGCAATTTTTGGGTCAGATGGGAACAAATGCTATAATGGCAAATACCGACTCTCCAGGCTTTGAAAAGCTTACCTGTAAATTTGAGAGAGTGGTAACATAATACAACAACATAAAATACTACGGCAGAACAAACTGCTCATTTCAAAGAGTAACAAAATATCCACTCGAATAAATTGGAAACAGGAAACCTTCAGATGGCCATGCAGACGCTGCTACGTCAATAAAAAGAGCTGGGGTCACCACAGACGAAGGTTTCATTAGAATTCTTTCCCCATCATACAACAGCAGCTGTTGCTACAGCAGGGTGACACATCAAACTTTGGCTGCGGCCGTCACAAGAGAAAGGCTGACCCGCCAAAAATTTCCATGGACTATAGGAGGAGACACAGCCAAATGTTCCTTATCTGCAGAGAGTCTCACTGTCACAGCCACAATTGAGATAACCCTCCAATCATCAGATCTCTTCATCAACTTTCCATTCAGCAGGATGAGAATTTGCACCTTGTTTAAAACTATGAGAGACAATGCATTATTTTAAAAAAGGAAGGGGGGAGGGGGGGGGATGAAAGTACGTCTCTGGAAACCATCTACTTCAAATAGTAAAATGAGTGAAACGAGGAGAAAAGCCTCAGTTTTTGGCTTATATATAGGACGTACACTTATATATATATAGGACGTACACTGATTCATGCTCCTGACACACCCAATAGGCATCACAATTCCCCAAGAAAAGGCACCAAAATGTCAATAGCTGCCTACATATGAGCCTCACCATGAATTTATGTACATTCTTATTTAAGCTAAAGTGACGAACTTCCACAGGCAACCCCAATAAAACAATCCCGCAATGCTACAGCAATTTGAAAGTGTTCTCAATCTCTTCAAAAATGGTGTGATTAAATGGAACTACCAAGATATTAATTACAATCCATTTCAAATTTTACTACGTCATATTCCATCATATTTGTATCCACGTATAAACTCCGTCACTCGATATAGAACTCCGAAGCTCAAAGTTAGGTGACCTTTTCCTGCTATCCATTACTTATTCAACAATAAAATTTTACTGCCTCGCAGCAAAAAAGCTGAAAACAAGTTGCCTAATATATTATTATTGTGACTTGTCCTAACCAATCATCACAACAAAGCCAATCAATTTGGAGGGGATCTCATTTTCAAATAACAAAAATCTTGCTGAAGAAACTAGAAATAAGTTCAAATCTGAGACTCAATCCAACAAAGCTACATAAAGCAGAACTTTGCTTAAATTTCTAAAATAATCATTTTTCTAAAGCACTATTCTAAACCATGAAATGAAGTCTGCTTTGATGCTGAAATGGGTAAGTTTGAAGTTGCCACAGCTCAATCTTTCAAAGGAAGTCATTTAGTCTTTACCCCGGTCCATGACTGTAATTAATCGCTTTCATAACAGACAGATGAAAAGTTATCACAATTGATCAAGCAGATTTTAGCTTAACCAACAGTGCAATGAGAAAATAATGCAACACAAAAAGTATTTTTAAAATTCTTTGTGACTTGGCTCAGAGCAACGTATATCCAACATTTTTAATCAATTCTGAAAGACCTGGAAATATTTTTTTAAAATGGGACCCTTTGGGAGGATAATGTCTACGGGTCCAAATGTTTCACAGGTCACAACAAATCTAGGCTAATTTCTGTAAACCTCTTTATCATAAACGCTGCAACAAAAACAGAACAAGTTCATGTCCTTTCTACGTGACACTTCACAAAACAAAACACATTCGGGGCTGACATAAAAGTTTGTGCACGTGACAGTCTTTTTGCCCCCTGTGTAACCACGGGCCTCGGCTCCCATACATGCCAGCAAAAGTCAGTGAGTCGCTCGTCAAATTGGTCGCTTTTAAGAACAAGGGGGCTATCCCGAAAAATGCTGTTTTGAGAAAATGGAAGGTAAAGTTTTTTCCCCTAGTTCAGTTTCTTTAAAAGACAAGGAGAGTTTTCTCTATAACCAAACAAGTATAAACACCAATGAAATCAAACTTCTCCTAGGTAGAGCAATGAACACTTTTGGTGTAGGTCAAGATTTCTGGAAACCTCTGAAATCTGGGTTAGCCCGCTTGTCCTTAAAAGCGACCAATTCTGAAGGCCAGTACTCATGGACAACTTTTAATGAGAGAAAGGGGGGAGATGACATATGACTTGAGAAAATACATGTCTCCTTCACTTAGTAAATTAATGGTCAATTATATTTACTAACCTTCAAAAAATCTTTAATACATTTGATCAATCGTACTTTCATCATTGTACATGATAAGAAAAAGCCCCATTCTTTTCCAACTGTTGGCATCCCGCTAACAGATATCACCTTGATGGGAACCCTTTGGATATAGACAGACATTCTCTCCTGGAAGATTTTTCAAAATAAAGAGCAGCATATTTTCATCCACTAAAGAATTTTTCAAAAAAATAGATGAGTCACAACATGCTGGAATCAGGCGCTTGTTAATTTTTCGGCATATGGAGTCACTGGTATCATCGTAAAGCCGGTTCATTTGCCTTGCTTTGGATGGGAAAAACAAATAATTCTTCTATCTTGAATAGAAGTCGAGATAATTGTAACTGAAGGAGGTTGGTCTCAGAGGTAAAATAAGCGAGAAAATGGCCGTCACAGTTTGGTCACTTCCATAGCTTGAGAGTCCTTGAAAACTTCAAAATTTACAGCTTTTGTGCTTTTAATCAAGGCTTTTTGGTAAAACCCATCCATACAGAAATGTGCTGTTAAATGGACATAAAAGGTGTTGAGCCAAAACCCCCCAAAAATCGATAAAATTTGCAAAACCAGCAGAAAAAAACCGGTATCTTCAATTTAATCATTTTGACGAGCACCTGATTTCACCACAAAGCATCACAAATATAGCTGTTTTTCACACCCCACTTGACACAGTTTAGGTAATCTCGAAGTCATGCTTTGACCCTGCCTGTCTCGCCAACCCCAGCACAGACAGACACAAGGCCCCAGCAGGGAGACCGAGCCACTATAAACATTCTCTTCCCACAAAGGAATTGAACCTTGGTCCTCTGAGTGCCACTTGGAAGTGCTGAACTGTTTCAGCACAAAGGCTAGACTGGTACACACTGACGTCTTGACTCCACAATTCTAACCAGCGACTCGTCTAACATAGACTGACAACTCAAGACACACGGGACACAAGTCATCCAGTCACACTTTGCAGCAACACCTGCCACCCAAGAGACAGTTGACTAAAGCAGCGGCGCAGATTTTCTCACGCACCAGAACACCCTCACAAAACATACTAAACACCCACCCTCCCCTCAAAAAAACCCCCAAAGACTTTTGTTGAAATCATAAAAATAAATAGCATTTGTTTAGCGCATATCCCCACTCAGCAGCAAGCATTATGCACTTTACAATCTCAGCGCATTCAGAAACATTCTCAGCTTCGCAGGAGGCATACACGTACATCACTCATTCGCCCATTTTCCCCTCATTCGAAAACAAGACAGGTTTCTTTCCCTCCCTCCCTCTACGAGACAGGCCACACCCTCACTCTCACTGGCCACTGTACGTCGGATTTTTGAAGGTCGACGTCGCTTGCTTGTAAATTGGATTCTCGCCCTGGAGAGAAAATGATTTCGAATCAAAACGACAGAACCTCAGATATCCTAATATTGCAGACAACTCAACCCTGTAGAGAAACTTATTCAGGATCAAAATAACAGAACCTCCGACATTTTAATACAACAGACAACTCATACGATAGGATCAAAATTAATATTCTCCTTTTAACCTGGTCGTTTCAACATAATATTATATCCTTTTTAAAAATGTAGGTGCTTTTTAAAATCCCCCACCCTCTCCCTCACCTGACACAATTTAGACCATTTAGGAGGTGGCAAGGCTGAGAGGGGAAACAACATCCCAGCAGAAAGGCAGAGATTCTTAATAAATAAACATCTCCCCAAATGAGAACTGAACTCAGGACTCCTGCCTGAGATGGCAAAGCCCCTCACTGATACCCCCACAGACGCCGGTATATATGTGAGGTGTGCTGACAAAATGAGTTACTTCTCGCAATCCACAAAAGGAGATATTGGCCAAAAATCGACACAAGGATCAAATTTGTAGATTTTCTATTGATGCCATATTTTTCAAGTATAATAAGCCTTTTAATATTTCATACTTATAAATTATAAAAACTTCACCTATAATCGTGGCGTATCTGTTTCCATAGGTCTCAATTCCGAGAAGTAACTCATTTTGTCAGCATGCTTCACATATCCTTTTTAGCATAAGAATCATCTGACAATATACGTCCCAGCTTTGACACCTTGTGTTAGGGCCTCAGTACTGCTCTCAAATACAGCCAGTCCACTGATTCTAGCGGTGATACTTTGCGTTAGCACCTCAAGACTGCTCTCACATTCAGCCAATTTCTAAAGCCGATACTTTGCGTTAGCACCTCAAGACTGCTCTCACATTCAGCCAATTTCTGACGCTGATACTTTTAGTTTTAAAAGAGAAGACAACTGTGAGCACAGCGTCAGCTGACACTCGGACAACTGTGAGCACAGCGTCAGCTGACACTCGGACAACTGTGAGCACAGCGTCAGCCGACACTCGGAAATAGTAGGAATCTCACTTGAATATTCTTTCAACACCCGTCATAACTTTCTTCAAAGGTCAGTAAGGATATTAATGGGATCATTTGCCACGTTCATATTTGTTTTTTTGTTGTTTTAAATAAACTGTGATTTTGTGATCCCATCTTACTGCCACCCGCCAACCACCCATGTGTTACTAAAGAGTAACATAACTAAAAGAAGGAGGAGAGATATGGACGACAGTTGATAGATAAGAAAGACAGAGCAAAGCACACCAGAGCACCCGTCAACTACCAACGTAAAGAGTTAAGTGAGGTGAACTGGTGATTAGCGAAGAGTCATCACTTCTGGGCTATATTCAAGACCAAACGAATTCGTAAAAAGATCAACACTATCCCGGCATGGGCTAATGATACCATTACTGGTGACCTAGTTTGGCACCTCACGACACTGCGGCATGACCGCCTGATGAGGGTAAATAGTTTTAGTTTTAGTAAAAGTTTTACGGCAATTGCAACACACTAAGGTCATATAAGTGCCGAAGATTAGAGGTGTTACAAGAGAGTAACAAACACAAAAAAGAGGGAAGGGAGATAGAGACGATCGATTTTTAAAATAGGAAATAAGGAGTAAACCACACCAGAGCACCCACCAACCACCGAGATAGAGACGATAAATTTTTTATAGGAAAGACGGACAGACCAAAGGGCTAGAATCCAAATGGCCGCTATATCGGAAAAGTAAAGTAAAAGTGAAGTATAGGAAAGAAGGAGCAAACCACACCAGAGCACCCGCCAACCACCCACGAAGGTAAATAGGACACACACAAAGCGGAGAAGACCAAAGGAGCAGACCACCCAGCTCGTCCCCGCACTCACCGTGTCCCACTTAGCGTTCTGCCGCTCGGCCTCAAACTTGGCGAACTCGCGAGTGTCGTGGATGAAGGTCAGCAGCTTCCAGATGAGCAGCAGGAAAAGTCCCACAGCCACGATCCCTCCGACCACTCCGCCCACGATGGCCAGGACATTCACAGCTTCCGGGCAAACTGGCGACACAGAGACATGACAAGAGCAGTTAAACCACGTGCTTAACCACAAATTTAGTTTTATTTGTTTGTTTGTTTTAGTAATGTTTTCGGCCCTCACAACTTTGTTTATAGTAAAAAAAAAAAAAAAAGACATTTTGAATAAACATAATTAATAACAGCTTACCCCAGCACACTGGCGACACACAGACATGACATGAACGGTTAAACCACGTGCTTAACCACAAATTTAATGTTAGCAAAGATCGTACATAACAAGATGGCCCACTCAGCCAAAAAAGTGTCCGCCGGAAGTCAGCTCATTGCTTCAGATGGCGCTGCAGTCTTTGTTTTAAAGCTCTCTTTCGTTTCTCCAGAAGAAGAATAGGAGTAGCACCTCCTTGCGTGCTCAGATCGACTGCTGTTCATCAGCTGTTCGGGTCCGTTCAGTGCGGAGTTTTATGGTTTTTATTATAATGACCTCTCTCCTCTCATTCTAAAGTCAAATTAAACGAAGAAAATAGTCGCTTCTTCCTCCCGAAGAGATTTTTGTAAGCGTAACCATTTTAAAAAAGTGTTCTTCCAAAATTTGAATTCTTATTTATTCAAAAACATGTTAGTTTCACTTTGATTTTTTTCACACAAGTAGGGCAACTGTACGCAAAGGGTGGTAACTCTGTTCGCAAAGGGTGCGCATTTGCAAAGAGGGCGCCACCGAATTTTGAGGACACTTTTTTAATTGGCTCAAAGAGAGGAGTAGACCATCTTGTTATGTATGATCATAGGTGTTAGTAAGAGTTTTACGGCACTCGCAACACAATAAGGTCATATAAGTGCAGAAGATTAGAGGTGTTATAAGAGAGTAACAGACATAAAAAAGAAGGAGAAGAGATCAGGACGATAGATGTTTGATAGGAAAGAAGGAGCAAACCACACCAGAGCACCCACCAACCACCCACACAGAGACATGACATGAGCGGTTAAACCACGTGCTTAACCACAAATTTAGTTTTATCATTTGTTTGTTTTAGTAAGGTTTTACGGCGCTCACAACTTTGTTTATAGTAAAAAAAAAATATGACAGATTGAATAAACATAATTAATAACAGCTTACCTACCAAGGTCACTGTGTTTCAACAACAACGACCAATTTCCCACTTATGCTTACATTTCCTCCACACTGCACCCTTTTTCTGTATATTCAACTCCTAAAAATGTGTTTAAAAAATGTCAATGCTTTAATGCCTTCTTCACAGCAGAATGGCCACTTCCCACCTTGCACTTTTTCTTCAATACAACAATTTTGTCCAAAATTCCCACATGTTTAAGACAACCAGTTTTCTCCCCAACAGCTCATGACCCCTGTGTGTGTTTTCTTGTCGTATCTCCATTAAAAGTGAAAATGTGACTTCTTCTTAACTCTTTGAACCCCATCAGACGCTGGGAGCGTCCAGTACTAGAGACAACTGTTTCGTTTCATTTAGTGCTAGTCTTTGCTTGTTTTTCGGAACTATTCCCGAACCAAGTTTTTTCAGTAATGACTAAGCCTTTGTTTCCGCTATTTAGAAGTAAGAGGCAGCTTTTGGGGTTATAATGAGACAATAGTGCACTACGTTTAGGTGACTGTAGAAAAAAACTCTGAGAAACGGTGGAAAAAACTCAGGATTTAAAGAGCTAAGCTCATTCTTTGATATGAACTGTTTTCAACGTTATTAAAAATGGGGATACGACAAGAAAGCACTGATGTCGCGAACCGCTGGCCCTCTCG
Organism: Aplysia californica; assembly: GCF_000002075.1. NCBI lineage: Eukaryota > Metazoa > Mollusca > Gastropoda > Aplysiida > Aplysiidae > Aplysia > Aplysia californica. The sequence continues at coordinate 48,569 of NW_004797443.1, forward strand.
GAGGATTTGCACAGCGGTTGGTTCAACCTTCTATCCCCTCCTGAGCTTACCCTTTGCCTTCTGGCGTTTGAGGACCACCTCTCCCTCCTGGTCATACTCGTACGTGAAGTACACCCAGCACTCTTCCTCGTCTTTCAGCTGACAGATCTGGATGCCAGGACCGTCTGTAGACAACACATGGCAAACATTCAGGTCTAGGGTTATTTTTTTTATAGTAGAGGGTTTTACGGCGCTCGCAACTGCAAAAAGTCATATGAGCGCCAAGGGGTGGGTGTCAACAAAGAAGTCTTTACAGGGAATCAGACTTATATTCTGCTCGCCTTTCTAGCTTCAACAGCACAAGGTCTGCTTCGACTATCAAGGCACCCCGGAAATAGCAGGTCACAAGAGTGTGACTAACATACAAAAGAAGTAGAGTAAAATGACAATAGTAAGGATTAGGAAAGAAAAGGCAGCAGTTCCCTGTTGTAGATCAGGCACAGTTATGAGCGTGATATGAATCAGCCCATTTACAATTCTACTGTGATTGAACGAGAAACGTCCCCCCTTTGGGAATGGCCTAAAGACACTACAGTCAGTGGCACTACCCTGGGGGGTGGTTAGGGTTTAGTAAAAGTTTTATGGCACTTGAAACACAATAAGGTCCTATAAGTGCCGAAGATTAGAGGTGTTACAAGAGAGTAACAAACACAAAAGAAGGAGGAGAGATCAGGACGATAGATGTTTGTTAGGAACGAAGGAGTAAACCACACCAGAGCACCCGCCAACTACCCACACACATTCAGATTTTAGGACTTTTTGTACATCAAAGTTCAACTTTCCCAAGTTCTAAAACATTACAGGTTGCCATGGAAGTAAATGGAAGTGAAAAAATTTGATTTTCCTCAACATTTCCAGAACATTCCTGAACTTCACCCAAGTGGAAATAGGTACACAGCAATAGAGAGTGAAAGATCTTATCAGTTTATTAGTGTTTGAGCACTTATATAGCTGCTTGCATTGTGTGCTTCCCGAGAAGGTGAGAATGTTTCTGGGAGTTCTATGGTCTGCTGGGGTAATAATATAGTGTACAGCGCATAGAGCTTGCTGTTGAGCGGGGTTATGCGCTATACAAATGCTATCTATTATTATCATTATTATGATTATTACTATTATGATCGTTATCATCCTTCTTCTTCTTCTTATATTATTAGAACTATTATCCTTATTATTATATTATATTATTATTATCATCATTATCTTGCTTTTTAACACTTTGCAGTCACACAGACAGCAGTACAAAACACCCCATCTGGTCATCCAGCCTGGAGAGTGACTGCAAACGAACTTCTCGGGCCTGGCGCAGTTTTCACTGTCGCATTATTGCAACAAGTGACCGCAAAGTGTTGAAAGATGAAACATGGACTTGTAACAGATGTCCCATATCCATGAGGAAAATCAAAGACCTCTGGATCGACGGGGAAGGCTACATGAAAACATGATGTCCACTTTACCTTCGACCTTTGGCTGCTCTCTCACTTCCCGAGGACATTTGAGGTCACATTCATCCGCAGAGTACGGTCCAGACTGGAACGATCGGCACTGGACACAGGGCGCGTAGTCTGGACATTTGTCGGGGCAGGCCTAGGTGATATATCAGATAACAGTGGGCATATCATGAGGCTGTCTTTCTCGGTTTTTTTCTTTTTTAATCTCACAAAAAAGATGTAACTAAGACTGTACATAACCTATAAAACATTACAGCAACTGCAACAAACCTGCACTTATCACTACATGGCATTGGACAGAAGGACGAGAGCCCAGCTGTTGCAGGATCGATAACAACAACAACAACAACAACAACAACAACAGATAACCTATTTTTTCATGAAGAGCCAACTCTTTTTTTTTTGGATCCAGAAGTGCCAACTCTAAAATAGACATCTGCTACCATGATTCACGACTCAATTCCCTGCTCAGTCGCTCAGGTGACTACAGAAAAGTCCAGGAAACGGTGGAAAAAACTCAGATCTTAAAGAGTTAAGAGTCAACACCTAAGCAGCTGAGCTACCACTTCTCAGACAAAAAATGCCCTCTCCAGTCAAAGGACAGGCTTCCCTCTCAGATTCATTGCTAACACACAGTTCTTTTTTCAGGTGTGTTCCGACACCCTATTCCAGGATAGGCAGGACAGTATTTAGCCTTCTCTTGAAAACTGGAGGAAAAATTCTGAGCTTCTGCAAGCATACTGAGAATGCTAAAGACACTGGAAATGGAACGTAAAAGGAGAATAGGTCTGCCTTAGCACTCTCCCTCTGCAAAATTATAATGACAGCCTTCAACACAGATGGCACAATCTAAAATGAAAACGAGTCCGATAGACCAGCGGAGTACGCGATAAAAATCAGAGCTCTCCAATTTTCCCCCCCTCAAAGAACCCTGAAGGGATTTGCGGGAAATCCAATC